>NW_028324312.1:476304-507104 GCF_058129835.1 Hydra viridissima
GCTAAACACGCAGTGAGCGAAGGCACCAAGGCTGTTACCAAGTACACCAGCAGTAAGTAGATCAAAATCCGCTCAAACGGCTATTTTTATAGCCACGCATCTTTTAAAAACATTAGACGCATTAACGAAATAGGTTCAAATGAAAATATCTGTTGCAATCGCTATATTTAATTGTGCAAACAATGCCAAGTGCAGAATAGCTAAACTAGCTGCTAAAATAAAACACTTAAACTGCTGCATCCGTCCTAGGCTATGAACAACTTAAAACCTTTTTTTTTCTTCTTCAAAATTGCTCTCAAACTCCCCTTTTCTAGAATATACATCGACCTAAAAAGCACGGAGCAGTTACCGGTGAGGTTACTGTGACTTTCAAACTCAATTAGTGTAATTGTTACTACCTGACAAAGTCCTAAATGCCGCGCAACGTTTTAAAGAAATGTGTACCTATGAAAATAGCCGTTTGATGAAGGATTGAGCAGTACAGGTTATTTCTTGTCCACTTTTGCGGTGGCACTCTTTGCAGCGACTTTCTTCTTAGGTGCTGTTTCAGCTTTCTTTACCGCGGGTTTTTTAGCAACCGGTAGCTTGGCGCTCCTTTTTAACTGGAGCGCATGAAATAGCACCAGCGCGACTAATCTTAGTGAGAGCAGTTCTACTTTTGAAAGTGTATGAGCAACGCTGGCTTCTAAAAATCCATTAGTCGATTGTCGCTATACCTATGCTGCCACGCAAACTCAATAGTGGTGGGGATCACAAACACGCAAGATAGTACGACTGCAAGAATATTTAATGCGTTGGCAAAGTGTTCAAAGTATTCAAATGTTGTCAGCAAAATTGTTACATCAACGGGTAAAGAAAACTGACGTTCTGTAAAGCTATCAAAATGTATCAAGGTGTAGAAAAAGTCTAATTAAAACAGTTAATAGTACCGCTGTCATTTTGTAGATGATTTTTTATGGATTATGTTAGTTATGGAAAAATAATTGGTGCATGAAAGGGTCAATGGGATAGTTACGAAACTACAAATGTTGTTAATGTTTGTAAGAAAATAAGACCGAGGAAGTAGACACAGTGTAATATCGTCAGTACAAATCATAATCTGATCACAATCGGAAAAAAAAAGAAGAAGAAGAATACAGTTTTGTTTGTAAATTTTTTTTTAATGACTCATAAAAAGGCTTGGGTACTAGTGATAACCCACAAGCTCTAAAATATCTAAAAAGATGCACTGTCTTCCGACCAGAGTTTCGGCACGGAAAAAACACATACTACAATTTAGTCACTGTGTATTAAGGTATGCATCAAATACTTGCCAATCGCATTTCGTTCATTTCGGGGTTTCGGGAAGGGGAATGATAAAAAAAAAAAAGAAAGAATTCGCAACTGAGCGTCCGCGGTGCACCCATCTTACTAGGCTGCGCGAGTAAGCAGAAACCGTTACTATGCTCTTAGCTAAACCAATGATATTTATACTAACTAGATGTAAAACTTCAAATAAATTTCGTAAGAAATTGTGAAGCAAGTTTTTTAAGTTTTTAAAGCCGGTAGCCTCTTTATTTAAACTGACAATAATTCGTTTGTTTTAATCGATGTTTTTATGATTCTGGCTGGCAAAAAAAAACTTGCTTGGCAAAAAAATATGCTTCACTGCGAAAGCGCGAGTTAAATATCTAGTTAATATACACTTAACCGCAAAATTAACGCACCACATACATTTCGATTTATTTTAATTGTGGTCATATATTTTGACAAACGTGTTAAGAATAGAACACATGAACACAGTTATTTCGATGATAATAATAAAAGCGACTTTGAGGATGGTGAGAAAAGAAAAGAAAAGAAAGAAAAACAAACTAAAACTAGAAATATGGTAAGTAATAAAATTAAGGTAAGTAACAAAATAAACTAAGATGATTATTGTTGTTATGCACACTAATACAGCTTAAAATGTAACATTTTTGACTTATCAATATCTAGTGTTGCCACATCTTGATGTTGTTGCAGCCAGACAGCACCGTGGATTTCTTTTAATTAGAGGTGTAATCGTTTCTTGAAGGATATCTTCACATACGCGGATAAGACTTTGTCGCAACTCGTCTAGGTGGTGGATGTTGACTTCTAACACAGCGTGCCATTATGCCCCAAAGATGCTCTATTGGGTTCATATCTGGACTGCAAGCCGGCCACTCCAAAACTTGAATAGTAGCATTTTGTAAGTATTCAGTAACAACATGCGCCGTATGTGGTCTAGCATTATCTTACATAAGAAGGAATCCATCTCCCATGAACGATGCAAGAGGTACCAAAAAAGGTTTTAAAATGTCAGCTTATGTATCGTTGAGAAGTCAGAACAGACGTGTTGCTCAAATGACAGTTATCATTGAGCAACACATCTGTTCATACTAACTTTATACATACTTTTCTTTTAAAAGTGAGGTTTAGTTACAGCAAAACGTGCTGCTTATGAAAAGCTGCTACAATTTGGAAACTAAAACGGAATAAAGCCTACAAATGACGTCACAATAAACATTATTATCGACTTTGTATTTGATAAATCCGGGAAATACGTAATATTTTTCAAAATAAGTCGGAATTTATAAGTGGTGCGTTAATTTTGCGGTAAAGTGCATATCATTGAGTTTAACAACGGTGCAGTGGTTACGCGCAGTCCTACTGAAATTTTTGGTGTTGGCGTAGCGTCAAGAGCAGAAAAGGTGCTTTTAGCTTGTTTCGAAAAAAAAAAAGAAAATAAAAAAAAGGGAAACTAAACAAATTAAATCCTGTTTTATCTTCTCATACAGTAGCTGATGCCAAAACCAAGACAAGTGACAAGTTTAGAGGAGTTCACACAGTTTTTTTAACGATTTTTCAAGAATGCTTTAAGGTAATAAAAAGTACTGTGCTATTTTATTTTCAATCTTTTCACCTTATTTTGGTGTTTGTGTTTTAAAATTTGAAGCAGTTTAACCCCTATTGTTGTGCCCACTTTACTTTTTCAAGTCTTCAAATACTTAAGAATAGTTTCTGATGAAAAAATCCTTTCAAAAATAAATTTTCATTTTTAGAAGCATCAACTTTATGAAGGAGTAGTCACAAAAGACTTTCATGAGTGCAGTTACAGAGTTTGTTCTGAGTTCCTGGATTATCCAGAATGCAAGTTGCAATACTCTTTAGAGCATCCCACTCAATGAATAAGAAGTGGGAAATTCTTCTTGATTTTATTGGTGAGTGAAACAGAAATAGGATCTTTCTAAGACTTTTACCTATTTCTTTAGTTTGTTCATAGCTTTGTTTCATTTACAGTTATACTGACACAACCCCAATAAAGTAATGCTTAATTAGGTATGCTTTTCACTGGACAATCTATAGCTTCTTTGGAATGATCCCTTTAATTCGATTAAAGATATGCGATAAAATTTTAAAAAAATTACATACTCATTACATTTTGAACTGAACCTTTTGTTTGGCTTTCTCACATTATGTTTTATAGAGTTACTGCTAAAGTTAACTCAGCCTCAGGTAGCAAGTCTGATTATTGAAAATAAGTTATTGAAAGAGAATTTTGAGTGTTGTCCTGGGGCAAGGTTAAGGGTTAAGTTAGGTTAGCAGAGCATATAATATTGAAGCAGTTAAAGTTTCAAGAAAAAGGTAAGTCATGTTTCTTCGATAGTTTACCAGAACCATTTTTTAAAAGTGATAGTTTGAAAAAGTTGACCTTTAGCCAACAAGTAAACATCCTTTTAACTGACTTGGGAATTATATTTTTAAGTTTATTCTCCATCAATCCTGAGCTTCTAATTTGTACGCAAATACATTTGCAGGCTTAATTTAGGTTAGGTAATATGTTAAAAAATGTAATATTTAAAAAAAATACTTTGCTTATTGTTCCAGGTCTCATTAACTTTTACCACGCTCTGCGAGTTTGTGATTGGAAAAATGCAGATACAGTGTGCAAGGTATGTATGCTTTACCTTTGCTAACCTAATGCTGTGTCGGTTTAGTGTCATAAATTTTTTCATTTTCCATTTGTCATTTGATATTTTGTCAGTGGATGTTTTAGGTCACTTTTTAAAATTGTTTTACCTTTTTGTCAGTAAACATTTAAAGTGTTCATTTCTTGCAATAACTAAAGTATCTGAAAAATATTTTCTTGCTACTCAGTTTAAATTCTTAACTTAATTTGCACCATCCCAATTTTTAAACTTTCAAGCTTGTTTTTTTAGACTTTGTGAGGAATTACTACTTGGGAAAGGATCGAGGCTAATGACAAGCAAGTCCTCCTAAACTCTGCTGTTTCTTGGCGACCCTGGTGATGAATTAAAGTACTGTCATTACAACAGTTGAAAAGAACATTTAAATACAGAGGTTCTCAAAATGCTTTTTGACAGAGAAATCTGTCGGACGCTCATATACAGAGTTGATTTTCAGTTGTTCAACTTGGCCTTTGATCACATCTGCTGCCCAGCGTTAAATTTAAAAGCCTTTAAACGTTTTTTATGTTTTGGTTAATTGGGTTATTTTTGAAAGAAGCTTGTTATTTTTGAAAGAAGCTGGGTTATTTTTGAAAAAAAGCCCAAATGTTTTAGAGTGAAATTGATGCAGTACAAGAAAGCCATGTTTTCATCGTTGAAACTTAAAGTTACCCATCGACTTGATCATTCAAATGTCCACAAGTTTTTTCGTTGAGAGGAGGGAGCCGGGACAAAGTCGTTGCAAAAAGTATCGCTTCTCGGCCTAATGGCTAAGATCAAGTGTAGTATCTGTTCTTATCAGTTTAATATCTGGTACGCCGGCATAGTCCGGCTCATATATTAATCTGATTTTTGGCATTTGGTCAAGGGATCGTAGGTTTACCTCGCCCTGACCGCGGGTTGCCTCGGCGTTGCACTACTGCTGAGCGCGGCCCATACTATAGAGAAGGAAAAAAAAAAAGCAAACAAACGGGACGATGCGGTGTGCAATCGAAAACCCACAATTGAGAAGATTGGGGCACGTCCGAGGCTGCCCACACAACGGGAAAAGCATACTTACCTGACGGGGAAGTAAACCTGATCAACATGGGGCTTCTTCCAGGGTGAGGCTCTTGCATTGCACTTCGCCTGGGCTGACCCCTGCGATTACCGCTAACGTCGGTAACTCGACCGTACAATTTCTGGTAGTGGGGGCCTGCGTTCGCGCTCGCCCCCTCCTCTAACGACTTAAAAAAAAAACCTCTCCTCTCACCCCTAAGAGTCTACTGCATATTTTGAGAGGCGCATACAAAGTCTGCTATAAGTGCAAATAAATTTTATTTATTTCAAAAGTTGTTGTTTTTTTTTTTTTTGTTTTTTTTTTTTTTTGTACAAAATCAATAAAAATCTAAGAATCGCAAAGAGGCAACCAAATAAGCATAGGAGCGACGAGAATCGTTTCAACGTGACAACCAGCAAGCGTGATCGACCGGTTACAATCCCGGAAATCACTCGACGGCGGAACAAAATGTGACAGTCACAACAGTGAAAACGAGTCGCTGTAATAAAAAACAATGACGATAATAATAGTTAAAATAACAAACAGTAGCAATAAGAAAATCGATATCAATAGTGACAACGAAAATAATGACAACGATGAAGATAACAATAACGACAATAACAAAAATTAACGATAGCATCGATAAACTAACGATAATAGTAATACTGACAATAGCAACGACCACAAAAAAATAAGCATTAGCAATAACGATCTAACAGTAACAATAGTAACAACAACAGCAGCAGCAACAGTAACAACAATTGTCAACCATTTATGCATATCGCATATTGGATTCTGGTGCGGTGAAATGCATTCTTTTACTACCGTTCATTATTTTCATGAAAACAGCTCTGATTCCTACGTGTTGATCTTAGAAAGAAACGACAACGACCGAAACATTTTGGCAAGTTGACACGTCAATACGCAACGTTGCCAGAGATACGTAACGACGATTGACGAATCTTACAAATTTTTGCTCTTCAAAGCTAGTTTTGCAGTCTTTTCGTCATTTCGACAAAACTAGGGAACATTGACATCGTGCAACTTTAGACTTGCGAGGGTTTCTTTCATGGCCGCCGAGAGGACGGGGAAGATTCCCGGGTATCCCCGTGTATCTACAAACGATATTTTAAAAATCATTTTTTTAAAAGATTTAAATAGTTTTGACTTTTAAAAGATTTCATTAACTTTCGTTTTTAATTTTTAATGACTAGAGCACACTTCTATTGGTCCTGGGTATGTAATTGATCACAACGAGGGCCCCTTAAGAAAACTTCCCCTGGGCCCTCGTTGACTATGGTGGCTATAGTCCCTTTAACCGTTGCCCTTGTTGTTCAGCATCAAAACTAGCTTTCTGGCTTTTGTGCGAGGAAAAAGAGCGCCATTTTCTTTCCCTCAGAGATGCGGAGACGGAAGAAGCGCCCTCACACACCTTTCGACCAGTCGCTCCCCTTTCAATCGACACCACCCAGGCAGGGCCGTGTTTATGCATATTCTTTTGCAGGGGATGAGTTCTGTGTATCTTAGAGTCAACTGAAAAAGCAGATTTTGTAAAGAAAAGGGAGTCCCCTTTGGCGACTTTTTTTTTTTTTTTTCGTAAACGGTTGCAAAAGCCTACGGCACCAGGAGTTCCCAGGCGGTCACCCATCCAAGTACTACCCTGGCCCGACGATGCTTAACTTCCGTGATCGGACGAGAACGGGTGTATTCACCGTGGTATGGTCGTAGGCAATAGTGTACGGCTTTAATTTAAAATTTAAAGTTTCTAACGCCTTAACAATAATTTTTAACGGATGTGTGGCTATGAAAATAGCCTTTTGTGTTGTTTATACCGCCGTTTACTGGGCTGCTGGCTTTGGAACCTTCTCGTTCTTTTTGGGAAGCAACACAGCTTGAATGTTTGGCAACACACCGCCGCTCGCAATTGTAACACCTGACAACAACTTGTTTAACTCTTCGTCGTTGCGAACAGCTAGCTGTAAGTGACGAGGAATGATCCTGGCTTTTTTGTTATCGCGTGCAGCATTACCAGCTAACTCTAAGATTTCGGCGGAGAGGTATTCCAAAACTGCAGCTAAGTAGACCGGTGCGCCTGAACCGATGCGATTGGCGTAATGCCCTTTGCGCAAAAATCGGTGAACGCGACCAACAGGAAACTGAAGACCCGCTCTAAAAGATCGAGTTTTTGCCTTGGCCTTAGCTTTTCCTCCTTTTCCACGTCCTGACATTTTATTTTCTAACACAAGCAGAGACAGACAGACGGACCAGAGATCTCGTGCGCCTTTTTTTTATTTTAAACAGCAAAAAGTTTGCTATTCTTATCAAAATAGAGTGGTCTCAAAGTCAACCTTTTTTTAACCAATAGTAAAAAAGAAATAAACGATGCTCAAACAACTTAATCTTTTAAGAACCAATAGAAGTGCATATGACGCAAGAGTTTTCAAGTTGGAGGCTACAACTTTATCTTAAATTAAATCCAGTTGCAATGCAATGAAAACAAACGAAAAGAATTTTTACTGTTAGGCCCGTCGAAATGTCAGACGCACAAAAAACCGGAGGAAAACAAGCGCCAAAGGTGGCGAAAAAAGGCGAGAAGCGCGCCGGTAAGAAAGGTGGTAAAATCGCTGGAACTGGTGACAAGAAGCGCAAGAGAAAGAGACGAGAGTCTTATGCCATTTACATTTACAACGTCCTGAAGCAAGTTCACCCTGATGTCGGTGTTTCTTCTAAAGCAATGAGCATCATGAATTCTTTCGTGAACGACATTTTCGAAAGAATTGCTTCTGAAGCTTCGCGGCTCGCCCTTCAAAATAAGAAATCTACGATCTCTTCGCGTGAAATTCAAACCGCCGTGCGCCTTTTACTTCCCGGTGAACTTGCTAAACACGCAGTGAGCGAAGGCACCAAGGCTGTTACCAAGTACACCAGCAGTAAGTAGATCAAAATCCGCTCAAACGGCTATTTTTATAGCCACGCATCTTTTAAAAACATTAGACGCATTAACGAAATAGGTTCAAATGAAAATATCTGTTGCAATCGCTATATTTAATTGTGCAAACAATGCCAAGTGCAGAATAGCTAAACTAGCTGCTAAAATAAAACACTTAAACTGCTGCATCCGTCCTAGGCTATGAACAACTTAAAACCTTTTTTTTTCTTCTTCAAAATTGCTCTCAAACTCCCCTTTTCTAGAATATACATCGACCTAAAAAGCACGGAGCAGTTACCGGTGAGGTTACTGTGACTTTCAAACTCAATTAGTGTAATTGTTACTACCTGACAAAGTCCTAAATGCCGCGCAACGTTTTAAAGAAATGTGTACCTATGAAAATAGCCGTTTGATGAAGGATTGAGCAGTACAGGTTATTTCTTGTCCACTTTTGCGGTGGCACTCTTTGCAGCGACTTTCTTCTTAGGTGCTGTTTCAGCTTTCTTTACCGCGGGTTTTTTAGCAACCGGTAGCTTGGCGCTCCTTTTTAACTGGAGCGCATGAAATAGCACCAGCGCGACTAATCTTAGTGAGAGCAGTTCTACTTTTGAAAGTGTATGAGCAACGCTGGCTTCTAAAAATCCATTAGTCGATTGTCGCTATACCTATGCTGCCACGCAAACTCAATAGTGGTGGGGATCACAAACACGCAAGATAGTACGACTGCAAGAATATTTAATGCGTTGGCAAAGTGTTCAAAGTATTCAAATGTTGTCAGCAAAATTGTTACATCAACGGGTAAAGAAAACTGACGTTCTGTAAAGCTATCAAAATGTATCAAGGTGTAGAAAAAGTCTAATTAAAACAGTTAATAGTACCGCTGTCATTTTGTAGATGATTTTTTATGGATTATGTTAGTTATGGAAAAATAATTGGTGCATGAAAGGGTCAATGGGATAGTTACGAAACTACAAATGTTGTTAATGTTTGTAAGAAAATAAGACCGAGGAAGTAGACACAGTGTAATATCGTCAGTACAAATCATAATCTGATCACAATCGGAAAAAAAAAGAAGAAGAAGAATACAGTTTTGTTTGTAAATTTTTTTTTAATGACTCATAAAAAGGCTTGGGTACTAGTGATAACCCACAAGCTCTAAAATATCTAAAAAGATGCACTGTCTTCCGACCAGAGTTTCGGCACGGAAAAAACACATACTACAATTTAGTCACTGTGTATTAAGGTATGCATCAAATACTTGCCAATCGCATTTCGTTCATTTCGGGGTTTCGGGAAGGGGAATGATAAAAAAAAAAAAGAAAGAATTCGCAACTGAGCGTCCGCGGTGCACCCATCTTACTAGGCTGCGCGAGTAAGCAGAAACCGTTACTATGCTCTTAGCTAAACCAATGATATTTATACTAACTAGATGTAAAACTTCAAATAAATTTCGTAAGAAATTGTGAAGCAAGTTTTTTAAGTTTTTAAAGCCGGTAGCCTCTTTATTTAAACTGACAATAATTCGTTTGTTTTAATCGATGTTTTTATGATTCTGGCTGGCAAAAAAAAACTTGCTTGGCAAAAAAATATGCTTCACTGCGAAAGCGCGAGTTAAATATCTAGTTAATATACACTTAACCGCAAAATTAACGCACCACATACATTTCGATTTATTTTAATTGTGGTCATATATTTTGACAAACGTGTTAAGAATAGAACACATGAACACAGTTATTTCGATGATAATAATAAAAGCGACTTTGAGGATGGTGAGAAAAGAAAAGAAAAGAAAGAAAAACAAACTAAAACTAGAAATATGGTAAGTAATAAAATTAAGGTAAGTAACAAAATAAACTAAGATGATTATTGTTGTTATGCACACTAATACAGCTTAAAATGTAACATTTTTGACTTATCAATATCTAGTGTTGCCACATCTTGATGTTGTTGCAGCCAGACAGCACCGTGGATTTCTTTTAATTAGAGGTGTAATCGTTTCTTGAAGGATATCTTCACATACGCGGATAAGACTTTGTCGCAACTCGTCTAGGTGGTGGATGTTGACTTCTAACACAGCGTGCCATTATGCCCCAAAGATGCTCTATTGGGTTCATATCTGGACTGCAAGCCGGCCACTCCAAAACTTGAATAGTAGCATTTTGTAAGTATTCAGTAACAACATGCGCCGTATGTGGTCTAGCATTATCTTACATAAGAAGGAATCCATCTCCCATGAACGATGCAAGAGGTACCAAAAAAGGTTTTAAAATGTCAGCTTATGTATCGTTGAGAAGTCAGAACAGACGTGTTGCTCAAATGACAGTTATCATTGAGCAACACATCTGTTCATACTAACTTTATACATACTTTTCTTTTAAAAGTGAGGTTTAGTTACAGCAAAACGTGCTGCTTATGAAAAGCTGCTACAATTTGGAAACTAAAACGGAATAAAGCCTACAAATGACGTCACAATAAACATTATTATCGACTTTGTATTTGATAAATCCGGGAAATACGTAATATTTTTCAAAATAAGTCGGAATTTATAAGTGGTGCGTTAATTTTGCGGTAAAGTGCATATCATTGAGTTTAACAACGGTGCAGTGGTTACGCGCAGTCCTACTGAAATTTTTGGTGTTGGCGTAGCGTCAAGAGCAGAAAAGGTGCTTTTAGCTTGTTTCGAAAAAAAAAAAGAAAATAAAAAAAAGGGAAACTAAACAAATTAAATCCTGTTTTATCTTCTCATACAGTAGCTGATGCCAAAACCAAGACAAGTGACAAGTTTAGAGGAGTTCACACAGTTTTTTTAACGATTTTTCAAGAATGCTTTAAGGTAATAAAAAGTACTGTGCTATTTTATTTTCAATCTTTTCACCTTATTTTGGTGTTTGTGTTTTAAAATTTGAAGCAGTTTAACCCCTATTGTTGTGCCCACTTTACTTTTTCAAGTCTTCAAATACTTAAGAATAGTTTCTGATGAAAAAATCCTTTCAAAAATAAATTTTCATTTTTAGAAGCATCAACTTTATGAAGGAGTAGTCACAAAAGACTTTCATGAGTGCAGTTACAGAGTTTGTTCTGAGTTCCTGGATTATCCAGAATGCAAGTTGCAATACTCTTTAGAGCATCCCACTCAATGAATAAGAAGTGGGAAATTCTTCTTGATTTTATTGGTGAGTGAAACAGAAATAGGATCTTTCTAAGACTTTTACCTATTTCTTTAGTTTGTTCATAGCTTTGTTTCATTTACAGTTATACTGACACAACCCCAATAAAGTAATGCTTAATTAGGTATGCTTTTCACTGGACAATCTATAGCTTCTTTGGAATGATCCCTTTAATTCGATTAAAGATATGCGATAAAATTTTAAAAAAATTACATACTCATTACATTTTGAACTGAACCTTTTGTTTGGCTTTCTCACATTATGTTTTATAGAGTTACTGCTAAAGTTAACTCAGCCTCAGGTAGCAAGTCTGATTATTGAAAATAAGTTATTGAAAGAGAATTTTGAGTGTTGTCCTGGGGCAAGGTTAAGGGTTAAGTTAGGTTAGCAGAGCATATAATATTGAAGCAGTTAAAGTTTCAAGAAAAAGGTAAGTCATGTTTCTTCGATAGTTTACCAGAACCATTTTTTAAAAGTGATAGTTTGAAAAAGTTGACCTTTAGCCAACAAGTAAACATCCTTTTAACTGACTTGGGAATTATATTTTTAAGTTTATTCTCCATCAATCCTGAGCTTCTAATTTGTACGCAAATACATTTGCAGGCTTAATTTAGGTTAGGTAATATGTTAAAAAATGTAATATTTAAAAAAAATACTTTGCTTATTGTTCCAGGTCTCATTAACTTTTACCACGCTCTGCGAGTTTGTGATTGGAAAAATGCAGATACAGTGTGCAAGGTATGTATGCTTTACCTTTGCTAACCTAATGCTGTGTCGGTTTAGTGTCATAAATTTTTTCATTTTCCATTTGTCATTTGATATTTTGTCAGTGGATGTTTTAGGTCACTTTTTAAAATTGTTTTACCTTTTTGTCAGTAAACATTTAAAGTGTTCATTTCTTGCAATAACTAAAGTATCTGAAAAATATTTTCTTGCTACTCAGTTTAAATTCTTAACTTAATTTGCACCATCCCAATTTTTAAACTTTCAAGCTTGTTTTTTTAGACTTTGTGAGGAATTACTACTTGGGAAAGGATCGAGGCTAATGACAAGCAAGTCCTCCTAAACTCTGCTGTTTCTTGGCGACCCTGGTGATGAATTAAAGTACTGTCATTACAACAGTTGAAAAGAACATTTAAATACAGAGGTTCTCAAAATGCTTTTTGACAGAGAAATCTGTCGGACGCTCATATACAGAGTTGATTTTCAGTTGTTCAACTTGGCCTTTGATCACATCTGCTGCCCAGCGTTAAATTTAAAAGCCTTTAAACGTTTTTTATGTTTTGGTTAATTGGGTTATTTTTGAAAGAAGCTTGTTATTTTTGAAAGAAGCTGGGTTATTTTTGAAAAAAAGCCCAAATGTTTTAGAGTGAAATTGATGCAGTACAAGAAAGCCATGTTTTCATCGTTGAAACTTAAAGTTACCCATCGACTTGATCATTCAAATGTCCACAAGTTTTTTCGTTGAGAGGGAGGGAGCCGGGACAAAGTCGTTGCAAAAAGTATCGCTTCTCGGCCTAATGGCTAAGATCAAGTGTAGTATCTGTTCTTATCAGTTTAATATCTGGTACGCCGGCATAGTCCGGCTCATATATTAATCTGATTTTTGGCATTTGGTCAAGGGATCGTAGGTTTACCTCGCCCTGACCGCGGGTTGCCTCGGCGTTGCACTACTGCTGAGCGCGGCCCATACTATAGAGAAGGAAAAAAAAAAAGCAAACAAACGGGACGATGCGGTGTGCAATCGAAAACCCACAATTGAGAAGATTGGGGCACGTCCGAGGCTGCCCACACAACGGGAAAAGCATACTTACCTGACGGGGAAGTAAACCTGATCAACATGGGGCTTCTTCCAGGGTGAGGCTCTTGCATTGCACTTCGCCTGGGCTGACCCCTGCGATTACCGCTAACGTCGGTAACTCGACCGTACAATTTCTGGTAGTGGGGGCCTGCGTTCGCGCTCGCCCCCTCCTCTAACGACTTAAAAAAAAAACCTCTCCTCTCACCCCTAAGAGTCTACTGCATATTTTGAGAGGCGCATACAAAGTCTGCTATAAGTGCAAATAAATTTTATTTATTTCAAAAGTTGTTGTTTTTTTTTTTTTTGTTTTTTTTTTTTTTTGTACAAAATCAATAAAAATCTAAGAATCGCAAAGAGGCAACCAAATAAGCATAGGAGCGACGAGAATCGTTTCAACGTGACAACCAGCAAGCGTGATCGACCGGTTACAATCCCGGAAATCACTCGACGGCGGAACAAAATGTGACAGTCACAACAGTGAAAACGAGTCGCTGTAATAAAAAACAATGACGATAATAATAGTTAAAATAACAAACAGTAGCAATAAGAAAATCGATATCAATAGTGACAACGAAAATAATGACAACGATGAAGATAACAATAACGACAATAACAAAAATTAACGATAGCATCGATAAACTAACGATAATAGTAATACTGACAATAGCAACGACCACAAAAAAATAAGCATTAGCAATAACGATCTAACAGTAACAATAGTAACAACAACAGCAGCAGCAACAGTAACAACAATTGTCAACCATTTATGCATATCGCATATTGGATTCTGGTGCGGTGAAATGCATTCTTTTACTACCGTTCATTATTTTCATGAAAACAGCTCTGATTCCTACGTGTTGATCTTAGAAAGAAACGACAACGACCGAAACATTTTGGCAAGTTGACACGTCAATACGCAACGTTGCCAGAGATACGTAACGACGATTGACGAATCTTACAAATTTTTGCTCTTCAAAGCTAGTTTTGCAGTCTTTTCGTCATTTCGACAAAACTAGGGAACATTGACATCGTGCAACTTTAGACTTGCGAGGGTTTCTTTCATGGCCGCCGAGAGGACGGGGAAGATTCCCGGGTATCCCCGTGTATCTACAAACGATATTTTAAAAATCATTTTTTTAAAAGATTTAAATAGTTTTGACTTTTAAAAGATTTCATTAACTTTCGTTTTTAATTTTTAATGACTAGAGCACACTTCTATTGGTCCTGGGTATGTAATTGATCACAACGAGGGCCCCTTAAGAAAACTTCCCCTGGGCCCTCGTTGACTATGGTGGCTATAGTCCCTTTAACCGTTGCCCTTGTTGTTCAGCATCAAAACTAGCTTTCTGGCTTTTGTGCGAGGAAAAAGAGCGCCATTTTCTTTCCCTCAGAGATGCGGAGACGGAAGAAGCGCCCTCACACACCTTTCGACCAGTCGCTCCCCTTTCAATCGACACCACCCAGGCAGGGCCGTGTTTATGCATATTCTTTTGCAGGGGATGAGTTCTGTGTATCTTAGAGTCAACTGAAAAAGCAGATTTTGTAAAGAAAAGGGAGTCCCCTTTGGCGACTTTTTTTTTTTTTTTTCGTAAACGGTTGCAAAAGCCTACGGCACCAGGAGTTCCCAGGCGGTCACCCATCCAAGTACTACCCTGGCCCGACGATGCTTAACTTCCGTGATCGGACGAGAACGGGTGTATTCACCGTGGTATGGTCGTAGGCAATAGTGTACGGCTTTAATTTAAAATTTAAAGTTTCTAACGCCTTAACAATAATTTTTAACGGATGTGTGGCTATGAAAATAGCCTTTTGTGTTGTTTATACCGCCGTTTACTGGGCTGCTGGCTTTGGAACCTTCTCGTTCTTTTTGGGAAGCAACACAGCTTGAATGTTTGGCAACACACCGCCGCTCGCAATTGTAACACCTGACAACAACTTGTTTAACTCTTCGTCGTTGCGAACAGCTAGCTGTAAGTGACGAGGAATGATCCTGGCTTTTTTGTTATCGCGTGCAGCATTACCAGCTAACTCTAAGATTTCGGCGGAGAGGTATTCCAAAACTGCAGCTAAGTAGACCGGTGCGCCTGAACCGATGCGATTGGCGTAATGCCCTTTGCGCAAAAATCGGTGAACGCGACCAACAGGAAACTGAAGACCCGCTCTAAAAGATCGAGTTTTTGCCTTGGCCTTAGCTTTTCCTCCTTTTCCACGTCCTGACATTTTATTTTCTAACACAAGCAGAGACAGACAGACGGACCAGAGATCTCGTGCGCCTTTTTTTTATTTTAAACAGCAAAAAGTTTGCTATTCTTATCAAAATAGAGTGGTCTCAAAGTCAACCTTTTTTTAACCAATAGTAAAAAAGAAATAAACGATGCTCAAACAACTTAATCTTTTAAGAACCAATAGAAGTGCATATGACGCAAGAGTTTTCAAGTTGGAGGCTACAACTTTATCTTAAATTAAATCCAGTTGCAATGCAATGAAAACAAACGAAAAGAATTTTTACTGTTAGGCCCGTCGAAATGTCAGACGCACAAAAAACCGGAGGAAAACAAGCGCCAAAGGTGGCGAAAAAAGGCGAGAAGCGCGCCGGTAAGAAAGGTGGTAAAATCGCTGGAACTGGTGACAAGAAGCGCAAGAGAAAGAGACGAGAGTCTTATGCCATTTACATTTACAACGTCCTGAAGCAAGTTCACCCTGATGTCGGTGTTTCTTCTAAAGCAATGAGCATCATGAATTCTTTCGTGAACGACATTTTCGAAAGAATTGCTTCTGAAGCTTCGCGGCTCGCCCTTCAAAATAAGAAATCTACGATCTCTTCGCGTGAAATTCAAACCGCCGTGCGCCTTTTACTTCCCGGTGAACTTGCTAAACACGCAGTGAGCGAAGGCACCAAGGCTGTTACCAAGTACACCAGCAGTAAGTAGATCAAAATCCGCTCAAACGGCTATTTTTATAGCCACGCATCTTTTAAAAACATTAGACGCATTAACGAAATAGGTTCAAATGAAAATATCTGTTGCAATCGCTATATTTAATTGTGCAAACAATGCCAAGTGCAGAATAGCTAAACTAGCTGCTAAAATAAAACACTTAAACTGCTGCATCCGTCCTAGGCTATGAACAACTTAAAACCTTTTTTTTTCTTCTTCAAAATTGCTCTCAAACTCCCCTTTTCTAGAATATACATCGACCTAAAAAGCACGGAGCAGTTACCGGTGAGGTTACTGTGACTTTCAAACTCAATTAGTGTAATTGTTACTACCTGACAAAGTCCTAAATGCCGCGCAACGTTTTAAAGAAATGTGTACCTATGAAAATAGCCGTTTGATGAAGGATTGAGCAGTACAGGTTATTTCTTGTCCACTTTTGCGGTGGCACTCTTTGCAGCGACTTTCTTCTTAGGTGCTGTTTCAGCTTTCTTTACCGCGGGTTTTTTAGCAACCGGTAGCTTGGCGCTCCTTTTTAACTGGAGCGCATGAAATAGCACCAGCGCGACTAATCTTAGTGAGAGCAGTTCTACTTTTGAAAGTGTATGAGCAACGCTGGCTTCTAAAAATCCATTAGTCGATTGTCGCTATACCTATGCTGCCACGCAAACTCAATAGTGGTGGGGATCACAAACACGCAAGATAGTACGACTGCAAGAATATTTAATGCGTTGGCAAAGTGTTCAAAGTATTCAAATGTTGTCAGCAAAATTGTTACATCAACGGGTAAAGAAAACTGACGTTCTGTAAAGCTATCAAAATGTATCAAGGTGTAGAAAAAGTCTAATTAAAACAGTTAATAGTACCGCTGTCATTTTGTAGATGATTTTTTATGGATTATGTTAGTTATGGAAAAATAATTGGTGCATGAAAGGGTCAATGGGATAGTTACGAAACTACAAATGTTGTTAATGTTTGTAAGAAAATAAGACCGAGGAAGTAGACACAGTGTAATATCGTCAGTACAAATCATAATCTGATCACAATCGGAAAAAAAAAGAAGAAGAAGAATACAGTTTTGTTTGTAAATTTTTTTTTAATGACTCATAAAAAGGCTTGGGTACTAGTGATAACCCACAAGCTCTAAAATATCTAAAAAGATGCACTGTCTTCCGACCAGAGTTTCGGCACGGAAAAAACACATACTACAATTTAGTCACTGTGTATTAAGGTATGCATCAAATACTTGCCAATCGCATTTCGTTCATTTCGGGGTTTCGGGAAGGGGAATGATAAAAAAAAAAAAGAAAGAATTCGCAACTGAGCGTCCGCGGTGCACCCATCTTACTAGGCTGCGCGAGTAAGCAGAAACCGTTACTATGCTCTTAGCTAAACCAATGATATTTATACTAACTAGATGTAAAACTTCAAATAAATTTCGTAAGAAATTGTGAAGCAAGTTTTTTAAGTTTTTAAAGCCGGTAGCCTCTTTATTTAAACTGACAATAATTCGTTTGTTTTAATCGATGTTTTTATGATTCTGGCTGGCAAAAAAAAACTTGCTTGGCAAAAAAATATGCTTCACTGCGAAAGCGCGAGTTAAATATCTAGTTAATATACACTTAACCGCAAAATTAACGCACCACATACATTTCGATTTATTTTAATTGTGGTCATATATTTTGACAAACGTGTTAAGAATAGAACACATGAACACAGTTATTTCGATGATAATAATAAAAGCGACTTTGAGGATGGTGAGAAAAGAAAAGAAAAGAAAGAAAAACAAACTAAAACTAGAAATATGGTAAGTAATAAAATTAAGGTAAGTAACAAAATAAACTAAGATGATTATTGTTGTTATGCACACTAATACAGCTTAAAATGTAACATTTTTGACTTATCAATATCTAGTGTTGCCACATCTTGATGTTGTTGCAGCCAGACAGCACCGTGGATTTCTTTTAATTAGAGGTGTAATCGTTTCTTGAAGGATATCTTCACATACGCGGATAAGACTTTGTCGCAACTCGTCTAGGTGGTGGATGTTGACTTCTAACACAGCGTGCCATTATGCCCCAAAGATGCTCTATTGGGTTCATATCTGGACTGCAAGCCGGCCACTCCAAAACTTGAATAGTAGCATTTTGTAAGTATTCAGTAACAACATGCGCCGTATGTGGTCTAGCATTATCTTACATAAGAAGGAATCCATCTCCCATGAACGATGCAAGAGGTACCAAAAAAGGTTTTAAAATGTCAGCTTATGTATCGTTGAGAAGTCAGAACAGACGTGTTGCTCAAATGACAGTTATCATTGAGCAACACATCTGTTCATACTAACTTTATACATACTTTTCTTTTAAAAGTGAGGTTTAGTTACAGCAAAACGTGCTGCTTATGAAAAGCTGCTACAATTTGGAAACTAAAACGGAATAAAGCCTACAAATGACGTCACAATAAACATTATTATCGACTTTGTATTTGATAAATCCGGGAAATACGTAATATTTTTCAAAATAAGTCGGAATTTATAAGTGGTGCGTTAATTTTGCGGTAAAGTGCATATCATTGAGTTTAACAACGGTGCAGTGGTTACGCGCAGTCCTACTGAAATTTTTGGTGTTGGCGTAGCGTCAAGAGCAGAAAAGGTGCTTTTAGCTTGTTTCGAAAAAAAAAAAGAAAATAAAAAAAAGGGAAACTAAACAAATTAAATCCTGTTTTATCTTCTCATACAGTAGCTGATGCCAAAACCAAGACAAGTGACAAGTTTAGAGGAGTTCACACAGTTTTTTTAACGATTTTTCAAGAATGCTTTAAGGTAATAAAAAGTACTGTGCTATTTTATTTTCAATCTTTTCACCTTATTTTGGTGTTTGTGTTTTAAAATTTGAAGCAGTTTAACCCCTATTGTTGTGCCCACTTTACTTTTTCAAGTCTTCAAATACTTAAGAATAGTTTCTGATGAAAAAATCCTTTCAAAAATAAATTTTCATTTTTAGAAGCATCAACTTTATGAAGGAGTAGTCACAAAAGACTTTCATGAGTGCAGTTACAGAGTTTGTTCTGAGTTCCTGGATTATCCAGAATGCAAGTTGCAATACTCTTTAGAGCATCCCACTCAATGAATAAGAAGTGGGAAATTCTTCTTGATTTTATTGGTGAGTGAAACAGAAATAGGATCTTTCTAAGACTTTTACCTATTTCTTTAGTTTGTTCATAGCTTTGTTTCATTTACAGTTATACTGACACAACCCCAATAAAGTAATGCTTAATTAGGTATGCTTTTCACTGGACAATCTATAGCTTCTTTGGAATGATCCCTTTAATTCGATTAAAGATATGCGATAAAATTTTAAAAAAATTACATACTCATTACATTTTGAACTGAACCTTTTGTTTGGCTTTCTCACATTATGTTTTATAGAGTTACTGCTAAAGTTAACTCAGCCTCAGGTAGCAAGTCTGATTATTGAAAATAAGTTATTGAAAGAGAATTTTGAGTGTTGTCCTGGGGCAAGGTTAAGGGTTAAGTTAGGTTAGCAGAGCATATAATATTGAAGCAGTTAAAGTTTCAAGAAAAAGGTAAGTGATGTTTCTTCGATAGTTTACCAGAACCATTTTTTAAAAGTGATAGTTTGAAAAAGTTGACCTTTAGCCAACAAGTAAACATCCTTTTAACTGACTTGGGAATTATATTTTTAAGTTTATTCTCCATCAATCCTGAGCTTCTAATTTGTACGCAAATACATTTGCAGGCTTAATTTAGGTTAGGTAATATGTTAAAAAATGTAATATTTAAAAAAAATACTTTGCTTATTGTTCCAGGTCTCATTAACTTTTACCACGCTCTGCGAGTTTGTGATTGGAAAAATGCAGATACAGTGTGCAAGGTATGTATGCTTTACCTTTGCTAACCTAATGCTGTGTCGGTTTAGTGTCATAAATTTTTTCATTTTCCATTTGTCATTTGATATTTTGTCAGTGGATGTTTTAGGTCACTTTTTAAAATTGTTTTACCTTTTTGTCAGTAAACATTTAAAGTGTTCATTTCTTGCAATAACTAAAGTATCTGAAAAATATTTTCTTGCTACTCAGTTTAAATTCTTAACTTAATTTGCACCATCCCAATTTTTAAACTTTCAAGCTTGTTTTTTTAGACTTTGTGAGGAATTACTACTTGGGAAAGGATCGAGGCTAATGACAAGCAAGTCCTCCTAAACTCTGCTGTTTCTTGGCGACCCTGGTGATGAATTAAAGTACTGTCATTACAACAGTTGAAAAGAACATTTAAATACAGAGGTTCTCAAAATGCTTTTTGACAGAGAAATCTGTCGGACGCTCATATACAGAGTTGATTTTCAGTTGTTCAACTTGGCCTTTGATCACATCTGCTGCCCAGCGTTAAATTTAAAAGCCTTTAAACGTTTTTTATGTTTTGGTTAATTGGGTTATTTTTGAAAGAAGCTTGTTATTTTTGAAAGAAGCTGGGTTATTTTTGAAAAAAAGCCCAAATGTTTTAGAGTGAAATTGATGCAGTACAAGAAAGCCATGTTTTCATCGTTGAAACTTAAAGTTACCCATCGACTTGATCATTCAAATGTCCACAAGTTTTTTCGTTGAGAGGGAGGGAGCCGGGACAAAGTCGTTGCAAAAAGTATCGCTTCTCGGCCTAATGGCTAAGATCAAGTGTAGTATCATCATCCTTACGCCGAAAAGTCGGGCACCACTAGGTGGTGTAAAAAATCCGATGAGGTGCTGGGCCAAAAAGTCGGACACCATCATTTAATGGTGTATTGATCCGAATGAGGCTCAGTGTCGAAAAGTCGGGCACCACTTGGTGGTGTAAAAAATCCGATGAGGCGGTCATGGGTGGTGTGCGAAGCTTTGGTCATGAGCTGCTAAAGTCGGGCAGAGGATCCGGGAATATTCGTTAACTCGAGTACTCGGGGGCCTCAAGGTAGATCCGTCAAG
Source organism: Hydra viridissima (assembly GCF_058129835.1). Taxonomy (NCBI): domain Eukaryota; kingdom Metazoa; phylum Cnidaria; class Hydrozoa; order Anthoathecata; family Hydridae; genus Hydra; species Hydra viridissima. The sequence goes on from NW_028324312.1 coordinate 497,119, forward strand.
GGTTGGCTTTAACATCAGTCGACAAGACGTAAAATGGGGTGACGTAGGCAAGCGCCGAACATCCTCCCGTCCACAGCTGCCGATGGCTGATGAGACGTTAAAGGAAATAAAAAAAAAAAAAAAAAAAAAAAGATCAAGTGTAGTATCTGTTCTTATCAGTTTAATATCTGGTACGCCGGCATAGTCCGGCTCATATATTAATCTGATTTTTGGCATTTGGTCAAGGGATCGTAGGTTTACCTCGCCCTGACCGCGGGTTGCCTCGGCGTTGCACTACTGCTGAGCGCGGCCAATACTATAGAGAAGGAAAAAAAAAAAGCAAACAAACGGGACGATGCGGTGTGCAATCGAAAACCCACAATTGAGAAGATTGGGGCACGTCCGAGGCTGCCCACACAACGGGAAAAGCATACTTACCTGACGGGGAAGTAAACCTGATCAACATGGGGCTTCTTCCAGGGTGAGGCTCTTGCATTGCACTTCGCCTGGGCTGACCCCTGCGATTACCGCTAACGTCGGTAACTCGACCGTACAATTTCTGGTAGTGGGGGCCTGCGTTCGCGCTCGCCCCCTCCTCTAACGACTTAAAAAAAAAACCTCTCCTCTCACCCCTAAGAGTCTACTGCATATTTTGAGAGGCGCATACAAAGTCTGCTATAAGTGCAAATAAATTTTATTTATTTCAAAAGTTGTTGTTTTTTTTTTTTTTGTTTTTTTTTTTTTTTGTACAAAATCAATAAAAATCTAAGAATCGCAAAGAGGCAACCAAATAAGCATAGGAGCGACGAGAATCGTTTCAACGTGACAACCAGCAAGCGTGATCGACCGGTTACAATCCCGGAAATCACTCGACGGCGGAACAAAATGTGACAGTCACAACAGTGAAAACGAGTCGCTGTAATAAAAAACAATGACGATAATAATAGTTAAAATAACAAACAGTAGCAATAAGAAAATCGATATCAATAGTGACAACGAAAATAATGACAACGATGAAGATAACAATAACGACAATAACAAAAATTAACGATAGCATCGATAAACTAACGATAATAGTAATACTGACAATAGCAACGACCACAAAAAAATAAGCATTAGCAATAACGATCTAACAGTAACAATAGTAACAACAACAGCAGCAGCAACAGTAACAACAATTGTCAACCATTTATGCATATCGCATATTGGATTCTGGTGCGGTGAAATGCATTCTTTTACTACCGTTCATTATTTTCATGAAAACAGCTCTGATTCCTACGTGTTGATCTTAGAAAGAAACGACAACGACCGAAACATTTTGGCAAGTTGACACGTCAATACGCAACGTTGCCAGAGATACGTAACGACGATTGACGAATCTTACAAATTTTTGCTCTTCAAAGCTAGTTTTGCAGTCTTTTCGTCATTTCGACAAAACTAGGGAACATTGACATCGTGCAACTTTAGACTTGCGAGGGTTTCTTTCATGGCCGCCGAGAGGACGGGGAAGATTCCCGGGTATCCCCGTGTATCTACAAACGATATTTTAAAAATCATTTTTTTAAAAGATTTAAATAGTTTTGACTTTTAAAAGATTTCATTAACTTTCGTTTTTAATTTTTAATGACTAGAGCACACTTCTATTGGTCCTGGGTATGTAATTGATCACAACGAGGGCCCCTTAAGAAAACTTCCCCTGGGCCCTCGTTGACTATGGTGGCTATAGTCCCTTTAACCGTTGCCCTTGTTGTTCAGCATCAAAACTAGCTTTCTGGCTTTTGTGCGAGGAAAAAGAGCGCCATTTTCTTTCCCTCAGAGATGCGGAGACGGAAGAAGCGCCCTCACACACCTTTCGACCAGTCGCTCCCCTTTCAATCGACACCACCCAGGCAGGGCCGTGTTTATGCATATTCTTTTGCAGGGGATGAGTTCTGTGTATCTTAGAGTCAACTGAAAAAGCAGATTTTGTAAAGAAAAGGGAGTCCCCTTTGGCGACTTTTTTTTTTTTTTTTCGTAAACGGTTGCAAAAGCCTACGGCACCAGGAGTTCCCAGGCGGTCACCCATCCAAGTACTACCCTGGCCCGACGATGCTTAACTTCCGTGATCGGACGAGAACGGGTGTATTCACCGTGGTATGGTCGTAGGCAATAGTGTACGGCTTTAATTTAAAATTTAAAGTTTCTAACGCCTTAACAATAATTTTTAACGGATGTGTGGCTATGAAAATAGCCTTTTGTGTTGTTTATACCGCCGTTTACTGGGCTGCTGGCTTTGGAACCTTCTCGTTCTTTTTGGGAAGCAACACAGCTTGAATGTTTGGCAACACACCGCCGCTCGCAATTGTAACACCTGACAACAACTTGTTTAACTCTTCGTCGTTGCGAACAGCTAGCTGTAAGTGACGAGGAATGATCCTGGCTTTTTTGTTATCGCGTGCAGCATTACCAGCTAACTCTAAGATTTCGGCGGAGAGGTATTCCAAAACTGCAGCTAAGTAGACCGGTGCGCCTGAACCGATGCGATTGGCGTAATGCCCTTTGCGCAAAAATCGGTGAACGCGACCAACAGGAAACTGAAGACCCGCTCTAAAAGATCGAGTTTTTGCCTTGGCCTTAGCTTTTCCTCCTTTTCCACGTCCTGACATTTTATTTTCTAACACAAGCAGAGACAGACAGACGGACCAGAGATCTCGTGCGCCTTTTTTTTATTTTAAACAGCAAAAAGTTTGCTATTCTTATCAAAATAGAGTGGTCTCAAAGTCAACCTTTTTTTAACCAATAGTAAAAAAGAAATAAACGATGCTCAAACAACTTAATCTTTTAAGAACCAATAGAAGTGCATATGACGCAAGAGTTTTCAAGTTGGAGGCTACAACTTTATCTTAAATTAAATCCAGTTGCAATGCAATGAAAACAAACGAAAAGAATTTTTACTGTTAGGCCCGTCGAAATGTCAGACGCACAAAAAACCGGAGGAAAACAAGCGCCAAAGGTGGCGAAAAAAGGCGAGAAGCGCGCCGGTAAGAAAGGTGGTAAAATCGCTGGAACTGGTGACAAGAAGCGCAAGAGAAAGAGACGAGAGTCTTATGCCATTTACATTTACAACGTCCTGAAGCAAGTTCACCCTGATGTCGGTGTTTCTTCTAAAGCAATGAGCATCATGAATTCTTTCGTGAACGACATTTTCGAAAGAATTGCTTCTGAAGCTTCGCGGCTCGCCCTTCAAAATAAGAAATCTACGATCTCTTCGCGTGAAATTCAAACCGCCGTGCGCCTTTTACTTCCCGGTGAACTTGCTAAACACGCAGTGAGCGAAGGCACCAAGGCTGTTACCAAGTACACCAGCAGTAAGTAGATCAAAATCCGCTCAAACGGCTATTTTTATAGCCACGCATCTTTTAAAAACATTAGACGCATTAACGAAATAGGTTCAAATGAAAATATCTGTTGCAATCGCTATATTTAATTGTGCAAACAATGCCAAGTGCAGAATAGCTAAACTAGCTGCTAAAATAAAACACTTAAACTGCTGCATCCGTCCTAGGCTATGAACAACTTAAAACCTTTTTTTTTCTTCTTCAAAATTGCTCTCAAACTCCCCTTTTCTAGAATATACATCGACCTAAAAAGCACGGAGCAGTTACCGGTGAGGTTACTGTGACTTTCAAACTCAATTAGTGTAATTGTTACTACCTGACAAAGTCCTAAATGCCGCGCAACGTTTTAAAGAAATGTGTACCTATGAAAATAGCCGTTTGATGAAGGATTGAGCAGTACAGGTTATTTCTTGTCCACTTTTGCGGTGGCACTCTTTGCAGCGACTTTCTTCTTAGGTGCTGTTTCAGCTTTCTTTACCGCGGGTTTTTTAGCAACCGGTAGCTTGGCGCTCCTTTTTAACTGGAGCGCATGAAATAGCACCAGCGCGACTAATCTTAGTGAGAGCAGTTCTACTTTTGAAAGTGTATGAGCAACGCTGGCTTCTAAAAATCCATTAGTCGATTGTCGCTATACCTATGCTGCCACGCAAACTCAATAGTGGTGGGGATCACAAACACGCAAGATAGTACGACTGCAAGAATATTTAATGCGTTGGCAAAGTGTTCAAAGTATTCAAATGTTGTCAGCAAAATTGTTACATCAACGGGTAAAGAAAACTGACGTTCTGTAAAGCTATCAAAATGTATCAAGGTGTAGAAAAAGTCTAATTAAAACAGTTAATAGTACCGCTGTCATTTTGTAGATGATTTTTTATGGATTATGTTAGTTATGGAAAAATAATTGGTGCATGAAAGGGTCAATGGGATAGTTACGAAACTACAAATGTTGTTAATGTTTGTAAGAAAATAAGACCGAGGAAGTAGACACAGTGTAATATCGTCAGTACAAATCATAATCTGATCACAATCGGAAAAAAAAAGAAGAAGAAGAATACAGTTTTGTTTGTAAATTTTTTTTTAATGACTCATAAAAAGGCTTGGGTACTAGTGATAACCCACAAGCTCTAAAATATCTAAAAAGATGCACTGTCTTCCGACCAGAGTTTCGGCACGGAAAAAACACATACTACAATTTAGTCACTGTGTATTAAGGTATGCATCAAATACTTGCCAATCGCATTTCGTTCATTTCGGGGTTTCGGGAAGGGGAATGATAAAAAAAAAAAAGAAAGAATTCGCAACTGAGCGTCCGCGGTGCACCCATCTTACTAGGCTGCGCGAGTAAGCAGAAACCGTTACTATGCTCTTAGCTAAACCAATGATATTTATACTAACTAGATGTAAAACTTCAAATAAATTTCGTAAGAAATTGTGAAGCAAGTTTTTTAAGTTTTTAAAGCCGGTAGCCTCTTTATTTAAACTGACAATAATTCGTTTGTTTTAATCGATGTTTTTATGATTCTGGCTGGCAAAAAAAAACTTGCTTGGCAAAAAAATATGCTTCACTGCGAAAGCGCGAGTTAAATATCTAGTTAATATACACTTAACCGCAAAATTAACGCACCACATACATTTCGATTTATTTTAATTGTGGTCATATATTTTGACAAACGTGTTAAGAATAGAACACATGAACACAGTTATTTCGATGATAATAATAAAAGCGACTTTGAGGATGGTGAGAAAAGAAAAGAAAAGAAAGAAAAACAAACTAAAACTAGAAATATGGTAAGTAATAAAATTAAGGTAAGTAACAAAATAAACTAAGATGATTATTGTTGTTATGCACACTAATACAGCTTAAAATGTAACATTTTTGACTTATCAATATCTAGTGTTGCCACATCTTGATGTTGTTGCAGCCAGACAGCACCGTGGATTTCTTTTAATTAGAGGTGTAATCGTTTCTTGAAGGATATCTTCACATACGCGGATAAGACTTTGTCGCAACTCGTCTAGGTGGTGGATGTTGACTTCTAACACAGCGTGCCATTATGCCCCAAAGATGCTCTATTGGGTTCATATCTGGACTGCAAGCCGGCCACTCCAAAACTTGAATAGTAGCATTTTGTAAGTATTCAGTAACAACATGCGCCGTATGTGGTCTAGCATTATCTTACATAAGAAGGAATCCATCTCCCATGAACGATGCAAGAGGTACCAAAAAAGGTTTTAAAATGTCAGCTTATGTATCGTTGAGAAGTCAGAACAGACGTGTTGCTCAAATGACAGTTATCATTGAGCAACACATCTGTTCATACTAACTTTATACATACTTTTCTTTTAAAAGTGAGGTTTAGTTACAGCAAAACGTGCTGCTTATGAAAAGCTGCTACAATTTGGAAACTAAAACGGAATAAAGCCTACAAATGACGTCACAATAAACATTATTATCGACTTTGTATTTGATAAATCCGGGAAATACGTAATATTTTTCAAAATAAGTCGGAATTTATAAGTGGTGCGTTAATTTTGCGGTAAAGTGCATATCATTGAGTTTAACAACGGTGCAGTGGTTACGCGCAGTCCTACTGAAATTTTTGGTGTTGGCGTAGCGTCAAGAGCAGAAAAGGTGCTTTTAGCTTGTTTCGAAAAAAAAAAAGAAAATAAAAAAAAGGGAAACTAAACAAATTAAATCCTGTTTTATCTTCTCATACAGTAGCTGATGCCAAAACCAAGACAAGTGACAAGTTTAGAGGAGTTCACACAGTTTTTTTAACGATTTTTCAAGAATGCTTTAAGGTAATAAAAAGTACTGTGCTATTTTATTTTCAATCTTTTCACCTTATTTTGGTGTTTGTGTTTTAAAATTTGAAGCAGTTTAACCCCTATTGTTGTGCCCACTTTACTTTTTCAAGTCTTCAAATACTTAAGAATAGTTTCTGATGAAAAAATCCTTTCAAAAATAAATTTTCATTTTTAGAAGCATCAACTTTATGAAGGAGTAGTCACAAAAGACTTTCATGAGTGCAGTTACAGAGTTTGTTCTGAGTTCCTGGATTATCCAGAATGCAAGTTGCAATACTCTTTAGAGCATCCCACTCAATGAATAAGAAGTGGGAAATTCTTCTTGATTTTATTGGTGAGTGAAACAGAAATAGGATCTTTCTAAGACTTTTACCTATTTCTTTAGTTTGTTCATAGCTTTGTTTCATTTACAGTTATACTGACACAACCCCAATAAAGTAATGCTTAATTAGGTATGCTTTTCACTGGACAATCTATAGCTTCTTTGGAATGATCCCTTTAATTCGATTAAAGATATGCGATAAAATTTTAAAAAAATTACATACTCATTACATTTTGAACTGAACCTTTTGTTTGGCTTTCTCACATTATGTTTTATAGAGTTACTGCTAAAGTTAACTCAGCCTCAGGTAGCAAGTCTGATTATTGAAAATAAGTTATTGAAAGAGAATTTTGAGTGTTGTCCTGGGGCAAGGTTAAGGGTTAAGTTAGGTTAGCAGAGCATATAATATTGAAGCAGTTAAAGTTTCAAGAAAAAGGTAAGTCATGTTTCTTCGATAGTTTACCAGAACCATTTTTTAAAAGTGATAGTTTGAAAAAGTTGACCTTTAGCCAACAAGTAAACATCCTTTTAACTGACTTGGGAATTATATTTTTAAGTTTATTCTCCATCAATCCTGAGCTTCTAATTTGTACGCAAATACATTTGCAGGCTTAATTTAGGTTAGGTAATATGTTAAAAAATGTAATATTTAAAAAAAATACTTTGCTTATTGTTCCAGGTCTCATTAACTTTTACCACGCTCTGCGAGTTTGTGATTGGAAAAATGCAGATACAGTGTGCAAGGTATGTATGCTTTACCTTTGCTAACCTAATGCTGTGTCGGTTTAGTGTCATAAATTTTTTCATTTTCCATTTGTCATTTGATATTTTGTCAGTGGATGTTTTAGGTCACTTTTTAAAATTGTTTTACCTTTTTGTCAGTAAACATTTAAAGTGTTCATTTCTTGCAATAACTAAAGTATCTGAAAAATATTTTCTTGCTACTCAGTTTAAATTCTTAACTTAATTTGCACCATCCCAATTTTTAAACTTTCAAGCTTGTTTTTTTAGACTTTGTGAGGAATTACTACTTGGGAAAGGATCGAGGCTAATGACAAGCAAGTCCTCCTAAACTCTGCTGTTTCTTGGCGACCCTGGTGATGAATTAAAGTACTGTCATTACAACAGTTGAAAAGAACATTTAAATACAGAGGTTCTCAAAATGCTTTTTGACAGAGAAATCTGTCGGACGCTCATATACAGAGTTGATTTTCAGTTGTTCAACTTGGCCTTTGATCACATCTGCTGCCCAGCGTTAAATTTAAAAGCCTTTAAACGTTTTTTATGTTTTGGTTAATTGGGTTATTTTTGAAAGAAGCTTGTTATTTTTGAAAGAAGCTGGGTTATTTTTGAAAAAAAGCCCAAATGTTTTAGAGTGAAATTGATGCAGTACAAGAAAGCCATGTTTTCATCGTTGAAACTTAAAGTTACCCATCGACTTGATCATTCAAATGTCCACAAGTTTTTTCGTTGAGAGGGAGGGAGCCGGGACAAAGTCGTTGCAAAAAGTATCGCTTCTCGGCCTAATGGCTAAGATCAAGTGTAGTATCTGTTCTTATCAGTTTAATATCTGGTACGCCGGCATAGTCCGGCTCATATATTAATCTGATTTTTGGCATTTGGTCAAGGGATCGTAGGTTTACCTCGCCCTGACCGCGGGTTGCCTCGGCGTTGCACTACTGCTGAGCGCGGCCAATACTATAGAGAAGGAAAAAAAAAAAGCAAACAAACGGGACGATGCGGTGTGCAATCGAAAACCCACAATTGAGAAGATTGGGGCACGTCCGAGGCTGCCCACACAACGGGAAAAGCATACTTACCTGACGGGGAAGTAAACCTGATCAACATGGGGCTTCTTCCAGGGTGAGGCTCTTGCATTGCACTTCGCCTGGGCTGACCCCTGCGATTACCGCTAACGTCGGTAACTCGACCGTACAATTTCTGGTAGTGGGGGCCTGCGTTCGCGCTCGCCCCCTCCTCTAACGACTTAAAAAAAAAACCTCTCCTCTCACCCCTAAGAGTCTACTGCATATTTTGAGAGGCGCATACAAAGTCTGCTATAAGTGCAAATAAATTTTATTTATTTCAAAAGTTGTTGTTTTTTTTTTTTTTGTTTTTTTTTTTTTTTGTACAAAATCAATAAAAATCTAAGAATCGCAAAGAGGCAACCAAATAAGCATAGGAGCGACGAGAATCGTTTCAACGTGACAACCAGCAAGCGTGATCGACCGGTTACAATCCCGGAAATCACTCGACGGCGGAACAAAATGTGACAGTCACAACAGTGAAAACGAGTCGCTGTAATAAAAAACAATGACGATAATAATAGTTAAAATAACAAACAGTAGCAATAAGAAAATCGATATCAATAGTGACAACGAAAATAATGACAACGATGAAGATAACAATAACGACAATAACAAAAATTAACGATAGCATCGATAAACTAACGATAATAGTAATACTGACAATAGCAACGACCACAAAAAAATAAGCATTAGCAATAACGATCTAACAGTAACAATAGTAACAACAACAGCAGCAGCAACAGTAACAACAATTGTCAACCATTTATGCATATCGCATATTGGATTCTGGTGCGGTGAAATGCATTCTTTTACTACCGTTCATTATTTTCATGAAAACAGCTCTGATTCCTACGTGTTGATCTTAGAAAGAAACGACAACGACCGAAACATTTTGGCAAGTTGACACGTCAATACGCAACGTTGCCAGAGATACGTAACGACGATTGACGAATCTTACAAATTTTTGCTCTTCAAAGCTAGTTTTGCAGTCTTTTCGTCATTTCGACAAAACTAGGGAACATTGACATCGTGCAACTTTAGACTTGCGAGGGTTTCTTTCATGGCCGCCGAGAGGACGGGGAAGATTCCCGGGTATCCCCGTGTATCTACAAACGATATTTTAAAAATCATTTTTTTAAAAGATTTAAATAGTTTTGACTTTTAAAAGATTTCATTAACTTTCGTTTTTAATTTTTAATGACTAGAGCACACTTCTATTGGTCCTGGGTATGTAATTGATCACAACGAGGGCCCCTTAAGAAAACTTCCCCTGGGCCCTCGTTGACTATGGTGGCTATAGTCCCTTTAACCGTTGCCCTTGTTGTTCAGCATCAAAACTAGCTTTCTGGCTTTTGTGCGAGGAAAAAGAGCGCCATTTTCTTTCCCTCAGAGATGCGGAGACGGAAGAAGCGCCCTCACACACCTTTCGACCAGTCGCTCCCCTTTCAATCGACACCACCCAGGCAGGGCCGTGTTTATGCATATTCTTTTGCAGGGGATGAGTTCTGTGTATCTTAGAGTCAACTGAAAAAGCAGATTTTGTAAAGAAAAGGGAGTCCCCTTTGGCGACTTTTTTTTTTTTTTTTCGTAAACGGTTGCAAAAGCCTACGGCACCAGGAGTTCCCAGGCGGTCACCCATCCAAGTACTACCCTGGCCCGACGATGCTTAACTTCCGTGATCGGACGAGAACG
>NW_028324312.1:507204-552930 GCF_058129835.1 Hydra viridissima
AGATACGAGAAGGTTCCAAAGCCAGCAGCCCAGTAAACGGCGGTATAAACAACACAAAAGGCTATTTTCATAGCCACACATCCGTTAAAAAATTATTGTTAAGGCGTTAGAAACTTTAAATTTTAAATTAAAGCCGTACACTATTGCCTACGACCATACCACGGTGAATACACCCGTTCTCGTCCGATCACGGAAGTTAAGCATCGTCGGGCCAGGGTAGTACTTGGATGGGTGACCGCCTGGGAACTCCTGGTGCCGTAGGCTTTTGCAACCGTTTACGAAAAAAAAAAAAAAAAAGTCGCCAAAGGGGACTCCCTTTTCTTTACAAAATCTGCTTTTTCAGTTGACTCTAAGATACACAGAACTCATCCCCTGCAAAAGAATATGCATAAACACGGCCCTGCCTGGGTGGTGTCGATTGAAAGGGGAGCGACTGGTCGAAAGGTGTGTGAGGGCGCTTCTTCCGTCTCCGCATCTCTGAGGGAAAGAAAATGGCGCTCTTTTTTCCTCGCACAAAAGCCAGAAAGCTAGTTTTGATGCTGAACAACAAGGGCAACGGTTAAAGGGACTATAGCCACCATAGTCAACGAGGGCCCAGGGGAAGTTTTCTTAAAGGGGCCCTCGTTGTGATCAATTACATACCCAGGACCAATAGAAGTGTGCTCTAGTCATTAAAAATTAAAACGAAAGTTAATGAAATCTTTTAAAAGTCAAAACTATTTAAATCTTTTAAAAAAATGATTTTTAAAATATCGTTTGTAGATACACGGGGATACCCGGGAATCTTCCCCGTCCTCTCGGCGGCCATGAAAGAAACCCTCGCAAGTCTAAAGTTGCACGATGTCAATGTTCCCTAGTTTTGTCGAAATGACGAAAAGACTGCAAAACTAGCTTTGAAGAGCAAAAATTTGTAAGATTCGTCAATCGTCGTTACGTATCTCTGGCAACGTTGCGTATTGACGTGTCAACTTGCCAAAATGTTTCGGTCGTTGTCGTTTCTTTTCTAAGATCAACACGTAGGAATCAGAGCTGTTTTCATGAAATAATGAACGGTAGTAAAAGAATGCATTTCACCGCACCAGAATCCAATATGCGATATGCATAAATGGTTGACAATTGTTGTTACTGTTGCTGCTGCTGTTGTTGTTACTATTGTTACTGTTAGATCGTTATTGCTAATGCTTATTTTTTTGTGGTCGTTGCTATTGTCAGTATTAACTATTATCGTTAGTTTATCGATGCTATCGTTAATTTTTGTTATTGTCGTTATTGTTATCTTCATCGTTGTCATTATTTTCGTTGTCACTATTGATATCGATTTTCTTATTGCTACTGTTTGTTATTTTAACTATTATTATCGTCATTGTTTTTTATTACAGCGACTCGTTTTCACTGTTGTGACTGTCACATTTTGTTCCGCCGTCGAGTGATTTCCGGGATTGTAACCGGTCGATCACGCTTGCTGGTTGTCACGTTGAAACGATTCTCGTCGCTCCTATGCTTATTTGGTTGCCTCTTTGCGATTCTTAGATTTTTATTGATTTTGTACAAAAAAAAAAAAAAACAAAAAAAAAAAAAACAACAACTTTTGAAATAAATAAAATTTATTTGCACTTATAGCAGACTTTGTATGCGCCTCTCAAAATATGCAGTAGACTCTTAGGGGTGAGAGGAGAGGTTTTTTTTTTAAGTCGTTAGAGGAGGGGGCGAGCGCGAACGCAGGCCCCCACTACCAGAAATTGTACGGTCGAGTTACCGACGTTAGCGGTAATCGCAGGGGTCAGCCCAGGCGAAGTGCAATGCAAGAGCCTCACCCTGGAAGAAGCCCCATGTTGATCAGGTTTACTTCCCCGTCAGGTAAGTATGCTTTTCCCGTTGTGTGGGCAGCCTCGGACGTGCCCCAATCTTCTCAATTGTGGGTTTTCGATTGCACACCGCATCGTCCCGTTTGTTTGCTTTTTTTTTTTCCTTCTCTATAGTATGGGCCGCGCTCAGCAGTAGTGCAACGCCGAGGCAACCCGCGGTCAGGGCGAGGTAAACCTACGATCCCTTGACCAAATGCCAAAAATCAGATTAATATATGAGCCGGACTATGCCGGCGTACCAGATATTAAACTGATAAGAACAGATACTACACTTGATCTTAGCCATTAGGCCGAGAAGCGATACTTTTTGCAACGACTTTGTCCCGGCTCCCTCCCTCTCAACGAAAAAACTTGTGGACATTTGAATGATCAAGTCGATGGGTAACTTTAAGTTTCAACGATGAAAACATGGCTTTCTTGTACTGCATCAATTTCACTCTAAAACATTTGGGCTTTTTTTCAAAAATAACCCAGCTTCTTTCAAAAATAACAAGCTTCTTTCAAAAATAACCCAATTAACCAAAACATAAAAAACGTTTAAAGGCTTTTAAATTTAACGCTGGGCAGCAGATGTGATCAAAGGCCAAGTTGAACAACTGAAAATCAACTCTGTATATGAGCGTCCGACAGATTTCTCTGTCAAAAAGCATTTTGAGAACCTCTGTATTTAAATGTTCTTTTCAACTGTTGTAATGACAGTACTTTAATTCATCACCAGGGTCGCCAAGAAACAGCAGAGTTTAGGAGGACTTGCTTGTCATTAGCCTCGATCCTTTCCCAAGTAGTAATTCCTCACAAAGTCTAAAAAAACAAGCTTGAAAGTTTAAAAATTGGGATGGTGCAAATTAAGTTAAGAATTTAAACTGAGTAGCAAGAAAATATTTTTCAGATACTTTAGTTATTGCAAGAAATGAACACTTTAAATGTTTACTGACAAAAAGGTAAAACAATTTTAAAAAGTGACCTAAAACATCCACTGACAAAATATCAAATGACAAATGGAAAATGAAAAAATTTATGACACTAAACCGACACAGCATTAGGTTAGCAAAGGTAAAGCATACATACCTTGCACCTGTATCTGCATTTTTCCAATCACAAACTCGCAGAGCGTGGTAAAAGTTAATGAGACCTGGAACAATAAGCAAAGTATTTTTTTTAAATATTACATTTTTTAACATATTACCTAACCTAAATTAAGCCTGCAAATGTATTTGCGTACAAATTAGAAGCTCAGGATTGATGGAGAATAAACTTAAAAATATAATTCCCAAGTCAGTTAAAAGGATGTTTACTTGTTGGCTAAAGGTCAACTTTTTCAAACTATCACTTTTAAAAAATGGTTCTGGTAAACTATCGAAGAAACATGACTTACCTTTTTCTTGAAACTTTAACTGCTTCAATATTATATGCTCTGCTAACCTAACTTAACCCTTAACCTTGCCCCAGGACAACACTCAAAATTCTCTTTCAATAACTTATTTTCAATAATCAGACTTGCTACCTGAGGCTGAGTTAACTTTAGCAGTAACTCTATAAAACATAATGTGAGAAAGCCAAACAAAAGGTTCAGTTCAAAATGTAATGAGTATGTAATTTTTTTAAAATTTTATCGCATATCTTTAATCGAATTAAAGGGATCATTCCAAAGAAGCTATAGATTGTCCAGTGAAAAGCATACCTAATTAAGCATTACTTTATTGGGGTTGTGTCAGTATAACTGTAAATGAAACAAAGCTATGAACAAACTAAAGAAATAGGTAAAAGTCTTAGAAAGATCCTATTTCTGTTTCACTCACCAATAAAATCAAGAAGAATTTCCCACTTCTTATTCATTGAGTGGGATGCTCTAAAGAGTATTGCAACTTGCATTCTGGATAATCCAGGAACTCAGAACAAACTCTGTAACTGCACTCATGAAAGTCTTTTGTGACTACTCCTTCATAAAGTTGATGCTTCTAAAAATGAAAATTTATTTTTGAAAGGATTTTTTCATCAGAAACTATTCTTAAGTATTTGAAGACTTGAAAAAGTAAAGTGGGCACAACAATAGGGGTTAAACTGCTTCAAATTTTAAAACACAAACACCAAAATAAGGTGAAAAGATTGAAAATAAAATAGCACAGTACTTTTTATTACCTTAAAGCATTCTTGAAAAATCGTTAAAAAAACTGTGTGAACTCCTCTAAACTTGTCACTTGTCTTGGTTTTGGCATCAGCTACTGTATGAGAAGATAAAACAGGATTTAATTTGTTTAGTTTCCCTTTTTTTTATTTTCTTTTTTTTTTTCGAAACAAGCTAAAAGCACCTTTTCTGCTCTTGACGCTACGCCAACACCAAAAATTTCAGTAGGACTGCGCGTAACCACTGCACCGTTGTTAAACTCAATGATATGCACTTTACCGCAAAATTAACGCACCACTTATAAATTCCGACTTATTTTGAAAAATATTACGTATTTCCCGGATTTATCAAATACAAAGTCGATAATAATGTTTATTGTGACGTCATTTGTAGGCTTTATTCCGTTTTAGTTTCCAAATTGTAGCAGCTTTTCATAAGCAGCACGTTTTGCTGTAACTAAACCTCACTTTTAAAAGAAAAGTATGTATAAAGTTAGTATGAACAGATGTGTTGCTCAATGATAACTGTCATTTGAGCAACACGTCTGTTCTGACTTCTCAACGATACATAAGCTGACATTTTAAAACCTTTTTTGGTACCTCTTGCATCGTTCATGGGAGATGGATTCCTTCTTATGTAAGATAATGCTAGACCACATACGGCGCATGTTGTTACTGAATACTTACAAAATGCTACTATTCAAGTTTTGGAGTGGCCGGCTTGCAGTCCAGATATGAACCCAATAGAGCATCTTTGGGGCATAATGGCACGCTGTGTTAGAAGTCAACATCCACCACCTAGACGAGTTGCGACAAAGTCTTATCCGCGTATGTGAAGATATCCTTCAAGAAACGATTACACCTCTAATTAAAAGAAATCCACGGTGCTGTCTGGCTGCAACAACATCAAGATGTGGCAACACTAGATATTGATAAGTCAAAAATGTTACATTTTAAGCTGTATTAGTGTGCATAACAACAATAATCATCTTAGTTTATTTTGTTACTTACCTTAATTTTATTACTTACCATATTTCTAGTTTTAGTTTGTTTTTCTTTCTTTTCTTTTCTTTTCTCACCATCCTCAAAGTCGCTTTTATTATTATCATCGAAATAACTGTGTTCATGTGTTCTATTCTTAACACGTTTGTCAAAATATATGACCACAATTAAAATAAATCGAAATGTATGTGGTGCGTTAATTTTGCGGTTAAGTGTATATTAACTAG
This sequence comes from Hydra viridissima, assembly GCF_058129835.1. NCBI lineage: Eukaryota > Metazoa > Cnidaria > Hydrozoa > Anthoathecata > Hydridae > Hydra > Hydra viridissima. The sequence goes on from NW_028324312.1 coordinate 512,423, forward strand.
ATATTTAACTCGCGCTTTCGCAGTGAAGCATATTTTTTTGCCAAGCAAGTTTTTTTTTGCCAGCCAGAATCATAAAAACATCGATTAAAACAAACGAATTATTGTCAGTTTAAATAAAGAGGCTACCGGCTTTAAAAACTTAAAAAACTTGCTTCACAATTTCTTACGAAATTTATTTGAAGTTTTACATCTAGTTAGTATAAATATCATTGGTTTAGCTAAGAGCATAGTAACGGTTTCTGCTTACTCGCGCAGCCTAGTAAGATGGGTGCACCGCGGACGCTCAGTTGCGAATTCTTTCTTTTTTTTTTTTATCATTCCCCTTCCCGAAACCCCGAAATGAACGAAATGCGATTGGCAAGTATTTGATGCATACCTTAATACACAGTGACTAAATTGTAGTATGTGTTTTTTCCGTGCCGAAACTCTGGTCGGAAGACAGTGCATCTTTTTAGATATTTTAGAGCTTGTGGGTTATCACTAGTACCCAAGCCTTTTTATGAGTCATTAAAAAAAAATTTACAAACAAAACTGTATTCTTCTTCTTCTTTTTTTTTCCGATTGTGATCAGATTATGATTTGTACTGACGATATTACACTGTGTCTACTTCCTCGGTCTTATTTTCTTACAAACATTAACAACATTTGTAGTTTCGTAACTATCCCATTGACCCTTTCATGCACCAATTATTTTTCCATAACTAACATAATCCATAAAAAATCATCTACAAAATGACAGCGGTACTATTAACTGTTTTAATTAGACTTTTTCTACACCTTGATACATTTTGATAGCTTTACAGAACGTCAGTTTTCTTTACCCGTTGATGTAACAATTTTGCTGACAACATTTGAATACTTTGAACACTTTGCCAACGCATTAAATATTCTTGCAGTCGTACTATCTTGCGTGTTTGTGATCCCCACCACTATTGAGTTTGCGTGGCAGCATAGGTATAGCGACAATCGACTAATGGATTTTTAGAAGCCAGCGTTGCTCATACACTTTCAAAAGTAGAACTGCTCTCACTAAGATTAGTCGCGCTGGTGCTATTTCATGCGCTCCAGTTAAAAAGGAGCGCCAAGCTACCGGTTGCTAAAAAACCCGCGGTAAAGAAAGCTGAAACAGCACCTAAGAAGAAAGTCGCTGCAAAGAGTGCCACCGCAAAAGTGGACAAGAAATAACCTGTACTGCTCAATCCTTCATCAAACGGCTATTTTCATAGGTACACATTTCTTTAAAACGTTGCGCGGCATTTAGGACTTTGTCAGGTAGTAACAATTACACTAATTGAGTTTGAAAGTCACAGTAACCTCACCGGTAACTGCTCCGTGCTTTTTAGGTCGATGTATATTCTAGAAAAGGGGAGTTTGAGAGCAATTTTGAAGAAGAAAAAAAAAGGTTTTAAGTTGTTCATAGCCTAGGACGGATGCAGCAGTTTAAGTGTTTTATTTTAGCAGCTAGTTTAGCTATTCTGCACTTGGCATTGTTTGCACAATTAAATATAGCGATTGCAACAGATATTTTCATTTGAACCTATTTCGTTAATGCGTCTAATGTTTTTAAAAGATGCGTGGCTATAAAAATAGCCGTTTGAGCGGATTTTGATCTACTTACTGCTGGTGTACTTGGTAACAGCCTTGGTGCCTTCGCTCACTGCGTGTTTAGCAAGTTCACCGGGAAGTAAAAGGCGCACGGCGGTTTGAATTTCACGCGAAGAGATCGTAGATTTCTTATTTTGAAGGGCGAGCCGCGAAGCTTCAGAAGCAATTCTTTCGAAAATGTCGTTCACGAAAGAATTCATGATGCTCATTGCTTTAGAAGAAACACCGACATCAGGGTGAACTTGCTTCAGGACGTTGTAAATGTAAATGGCATAAGACTCTCGTCTCTTTCTCTTGCGCTTCTTGTCACCAGTTCCAGCGATTTTACCACCTTTCTTACCGGCGCGCTTCTCGCCTTTTTTCGCCACCTTTGGCGCTTGTTTTCCTCCGGTTTTTTGTGCGTCTGACATTTCGACGGGCCTAACAGTAAAAATTCTTTTCGTTTGTTTTCATTGCATTGCAACTGGATTTAATTTAAGATAAAGTTGTAGCCTCCAACTTGAAAACTCTTGCGTCATATGCACTTCTATTGGTTCTTAAAAGATTAAGTTGTTTGAGCATCGTTTATTTCTTTTTTACTATTGGTTAAAAAAAGGTTGACTTTGAGACCACTCTATTTTGATAAGAATAGCAAACTTTTTGCTGTTTAAAATAAAAAAAAGGCGCACGAGATCTCTGGTCCGTCTGTCTGTCTCTGCTTGTGTTAGAAAATAAAATGTCAGGACGTGGAAAAGGAGGAAAAGCTAAGGCCAAGGCAAAAACTCGATCTTTTAGAGCGGGTCTTCAGTTTCCTGTTGGTCGCGTTCACCGATTTTTGCGCAAAGGGCATTACGCCAATCGCATCGGTTCAGGCGCACCGGTCTACTTAGCTGCAGTTTTGGAATACCTCTCCGCCGAAATCTTAGAGTTAGCTGGTAATGCTGCACGCGATAACAAAAAAGCCAGGATCATTCCTCGTCACTTACAGCTAGCTGTTCGCAACGACGAAGAGTTAAACAAGTTGTTGTCAGGTGTTACAATTGCGAGCGGCGGTGTGTTGCCAAACATTCAAGCTGTGTTGCTTCCCAAAAAGAACGAGAAGGTTCCAAAGCCAGCAGCCCAGTAAACGGCGGTATAAACAACACAAAAGGCTATTTTCATAGCCACACATCCGTTAAAAATTATTGTTAAGGCGTTAGAAACTTTAAATTTTAAATTAAAGCCGTACACTATTGCCTACGACCATACCACGGTGAATACACCCGTTCTCGTCCGATCACGGAAGTTAAGCATCGTCGGGCCAGGGTAGTACTTGGATGGGTGACCGCCTGGGAACTCCTGGTGCCGTAGGCTTTTGCAACCGTTTACGAAAAAAAAAAAAAAAAGTCGCCAAAGGGGACTCCCTTTTCTTTACAAAATCTGCTTTTTCAGTTGACTCTAAGATACACAGAACTCATCCCCTGCAAAAGAATATGCATAAACACGGCCCTGCCTGGGTGGTGTCGATTGAAAGGGGAGCGACTGGTCGAAAGGTGTGTGAGGGCGCTTCTTCCGTCTCCGCATCTCTGAGGGAAAGAAAATGGCGCTCTTTTTCCTCGCACAAAAGCCAGAAAGCTAGTTTTGATGCTGAACAACAAGGGCAACGGTTAAAGGGACTATAGCCACCATAGTCAACGAGGGCCCAGGGGAAGTTTTCTTAAGGGGCCCTCGTTGTGATCAATTACATACCCAGGACCAATAGAAGTGTGCTCTAGTCATTAAAAATTAAAAACGAAAGTTAATGAAATCTTTTAAAAGTCAAAACTATTTAAATCTTTTAAAAAAATGATTTTTAAAATATCGTTTGTAGATACACGGGGATACCCGGGAATCTTCCCCGTCCTCTCGGCGGCCATGAAAGAAACCCTCGCAAGTCTAAAGTTGCACGATGTCAATGTTCCCTAGTTTTGTCGAAATGACGAAAAGACTGCAAAACTAGCTTTGAAGAGCAAAAATTTGTAAGATTCGTCAATCGTCGTTACGTATCTCTGGCAACGTTGCGTATTGACGTGTCAACTTGCCAAAATGTTTCGGTCGTTGTCGTTTCTTTCTAAGATCAACACGTAGGAATCAGAGCTGTTTTCATGAAAATAATGAACGGTAGTAAAAGAATGCATTTCACCGCACCAGAATCCAATATGCGATATGCATAAATGGTTGACAATTGTTGTTACTGTTGCTGCTGCTGTTGTTGTTACTATTGTTACTGTTAGATCGTTATTGCTAATGCTTATTTTTTTGTGGTCGTTGCTATTGTCAGTATTACTATTATCGTTAGTTTATCGATGCTATCGTTAATTTTTGTTATTGTCGTTATTGTTATCTTCATCGTTGTCATTATTTTCGTTGTCACTATTGATATCGATTTTCTTATTGCTACTGTTTGTTATTTTAACTATTATTATCGTCATTGTTTTTTATTACAGCGACTCGTTTTCACTGTTGTGACTGTCACATTTTGTTCCGCCGTCGAGTGATTTCCGGGATTGTAACCGGTCGATCACGCTTGCTGGTTGTCACGTTGAAACGATTCTCGTCGCTCCTATGCTTATTTGGTTGCCTCTTTGCGATTCTTAGATTTTTATTGATTTTGTACAAAAAAAAAAAAAAACAAAAAAAAAAAAAACAACAACTTTTGAAATAAATAAAATTTATTTGCACTTATAGCAGACTTTGTATGCGCCTCTCAAAATATGCAGTAGACTCTTAGGGGTGAGAGGAGAGGTTTTTTTTTTAAGTCGTTAGAGGAGGGGGCGAGCGCGAACGCAGGCCCCCACTACCAGAAATTGTACGGTCGAGTTACCGACGTTAGCGGTAATCGCAGGGGTCAGCCCAGGCGAAGTGCAATGCAAGAGCCTCACCCTGGAAGAAGCCCCATGTTGATCAGGTTTACTTCCCCGTCAGGTAAGTATGCTTTTCCCGTTGTGTGGGCAGCCTCGGACGTGCCCCAATCTTCTCAATTGTGGGTTTTCGATTGCACACCGCATCGTCCCGTTTGTTTGCTTTTTTTTTTTCCTTCTCTATAGTATGGGCCGCGCTCAGCAGTAGTGCAACGCCGAGGCAACCCGCGGTCAGGGCGAGGTAAACCTACGATCCCTTGACCAAATGCCAAAAATCAGATTAATATATGAGCCGGACTATGCCGGCGTACCAGATATTAAACTGATAAGAACAGATACTACACTTGATCTTAGCCATTAGGCCGAGAAGCGATACTTTTTGCAACGACTTTGTCCCGGCTCCCTCCCTCTCAACGAAAAAACTTGTGGACATTTGAATGATCAAGTCGATGGGTAACTTTAAGTTTCAACGATGAAAACATGGCTTTCTTGTACTGCATCAATTTCACTCTAAAACATTTGGGCTTTTTTTCAAAAATAACCCAGCTTCTTTCAAAAATAACAAGCTTCTTTCAAAAATAACCCAATTAACCAAAACATAAAAAACGTTTAAAGGCTTTTAAATTTAACGCTGGGCAGCAGATGTGATCAAAGGCCAAGTTGAACAACTGAAAATCAACTCTGTATATGAGCGTCCGACAGATTTCTCTGTCAAAAAGCATTTTGAGAACCTCTGTATTTAAATGTTCTTTTCAACTGTTGTAATGACAGTACTTTAATTCATCACCAGGGTCGCCAAGAAACAGCAGAGTTTAGGAGGACTTGCTTGTCATTAGCCTCGATCCTTTCCCAAGTAGTAATTCCTCACAAAGTCTAAAAAAACAAGCTTGAAAGTTTAAAAATTGGGATGGTGCAAATTAAGTTAAGAATTTAAACTGAGTAGCAAGAAAATATTTTTCAGATACTTTAGTTATTGCAAGAAATGAACACTTTAAATGTTTACTGACAAAAAGGTAAAACAATTTTAAAAAGTGACCTAAAACATCCACTGACAAAATATCAAATGACAAATGGAAAATGAAAAAATTTATGACACTAAACCGACACAGCATTAGGTTAGCAAAGGTAAAGCATACATACCTTGCACACTGTATCTGCATTTTTCCAATCACAAACTCGCAGAGCGTGGTAAAAGTTAATGAGACCTGGAACAATAAGCAAAGTATTTTTTTTAAATATTACATTTTTTAACATATTACCTAACCTAAATTAAGCCTGCAAATGTATTTGCGTACAAATTAGAAGCTCAGGATTGATGGAGAATAAACTTAAAAATATAATTCCCAAGTCAGTTAAAAGGATGTTTACTTGTTGGCTAAAGGTCAACTTTTTCAAACTATCACTTTTAAAAAATGGTTCTGGTAAACTATCGAAGAAACATGACTTACCTTTTTCTTGAAACTTTAACTGCTTCAATATTATATGCTCTGCTAACCTAACTTAACCCTTAACCTTGCCCCAGGACAACACTCAAAATTCTCTTTCAATAACTTATTTTCAATAATCAGACTTGCTACCTGAGGCTGAGTTAACTTTAGCAGTAACTCTATAAAACATAATGTGAGAAAGCCAAACAAAAGGTTCAGTTCAAAATGTAATGAGTATGTAATTTTTTTAAAATTTTATCGCATATCTTTAATCGAATTAAAGGGATCATTCCAAAGAAGCTATAGATTGTCCAGTGAAAAGCATACCTAATTAAGCATTACTTTATTGGGGTTGTGTCAGTATAACTGTAAATGAAACAAAGCTATGAACAAACTAAAGAAATAGGTAAAAGTCTTAGAAAGATCCTATTTCTGTTTCACTCACCAATAAAATCAAGAAGAATTTCCCACTTCTTATTCATTGAGTGGGATGCTCTAAAGAGTATTGCAACTTGCATTCTGGATAATCCAGGAACTCAGAACAAACTCTGTAACTGCACTCATGAAAGTCTTTTGTGACTACTCCTTCATAAAGTTGATGCTTCTAAAAATGAAAATTTATTTTTGAAAGGATTTTTTCATCAGAAACTATTCTTAAGTATTTGAAGACTTGAAAAAGTAAAGTGGGCACAACAATAGGGGTTAAACTGCTTCAAATTTTAAAACACAAACACCAAAATAAGGTGAAAAGATTGAAAATAAAATAGCACAGTACTTTTTATTACCTTAAAGCATTCTTGAAAAATCGTTAAAAAAACTGTGTGAACTCCTCTAAACTTGTCACTTGTCTTGGTTTTGGCATCAGCTACTGTATGAGAAGATAAAACAGGATTTAATTTGTTTAGTTTCCCTTTTTTTTATTTTCTTTTTTTTTTTCGAAACAAGCTAAAAGCACCTTTTCTGCTCTTGACGCTACGCCAACACCAAAATTTCAGTAGGACTGCGCGTAACCACTGCACCGTTGTTAAACTCAATGATATGCACTTTACCGCAAAATTAACGCACCACTTATAAATTCCGACTTATTTTGAAAAATATTACGTATTTCCCGGATTTATCAAATACAAAGTCGATAATAATGTTTATTGTGACGTCATTTGTAGGCTTTATTCCGTTTTAGTTTCCAAATTGTAGCAGCTTTTCATAAGCAGCACGTTTTGCTGTAACTAAACCTCACTTTTAAAAGAAAAGTATGTATAAAGTTAGTATGAACAGATGTGTTGCTCAATGATAACTGTCATTTGAGCAACACGTCTGTTCTGACTTCTCAACGATACATAAGCTGACATTTTAAAACCTTTTTTGGTACCTCTTGCATCGTTCATGGGAGATGGATTCCTTCTTATGTAAGATAATGCTAGACCACATACGGCGCATGTTGTTACTGAATACTTACAAAATGCTACTATTCAAGTTTTGGAGTGGCCGGCTTGCAGTCCAGATATGAACCCAATAGAGCATCTTTGGGGCATAATGGCACGCTGTGTTAGAAGTCAACATCCACCACCTAGACGAGTTGCGACAAAGTCTTATCCGCGTATGTGAAGATATCCTTCAAGAAACGATTACACCTCTAATTAAAAGAAATCCACGGTGCTGTCTGGCTGCAACAACATCAAGATGTGGCAACACTAGATATTGATAAGTCAAAAATGTTACATTTTAAGCTGTATTAGTGTGCATAACAACAATAATCATCTTAGTTTATTTTGTTACTTACCTTAATTTTATTACTTACCATATTTCTAGTTTTAGTTTGTTTTTCTTTCTTTTCTTTTCTTTTCTCACCATCCTCAAAGTCGCTTTTATTATTATCATCGAAATAACTGTGTTCATGTGTTCTATTCTTAACACGTTTGTCAAAATATATGACCACAATTAAAATAAATCGAAATGTATGTGGTGCGTTAATTTTGCGGTTAAGTGTATATTAACTAGATATTTAACTCGCGCTTTCGCAGTGAAGCATATTTTTTTGCCAAGCAAGTTTTTTTTTGCCAGCCAGAATCATAAAAACATCGATTAAAACAAACGAATTATTGTCAGTTTAAATAAAGAGGCTACCGGCTTTAAAAACTTAAAAAACTTGCTTCACAATTTCTTACGAAATTTATTTGAAGTTTTACATCTAGTTAGTATAAATATCATTGGTTTAGCTAAGAGCATAGTAACGGTTTCTGCTTACTCGCGCAGCCTAGTAAGATGGGTGGTGCCCGCGGACGCTCAGTTGCGAATTCTTTCTTTTTTTTTTTTTATCATTCCCCTTCCCGAAACCCCGAAATGAACGAAATGCGATTGGCAAGTATTTGATGCATACCTTAATACACAGTGACTAAATTGTAGTATGTGTTTTTTTCCGTGCCGAAACTCTGGTCGGAAGACAGTGCATCTTTTTAGATATTTTAGAGCTTGTGGGTTATCACTAGTACCCAAGCCTTTTTATGAGTCATTAAAAAAAAATTTACAAACAAAACTGTATTCTTCTTCTTCTTTTTTTTTCCGATTGTGATCAGATTATGATTTGTACTGACGATATTACACTGTGTCTACTTCCTCGGTCTTATTTTCTTACAAACATTAACAACATTTGTAGTTTCGTAACTATCCCATTGACCCTTTCATGCACCAATTATTTTTCCATAACTAACATAATCCATAAAAAATCATCTACAAAATGACAGCGGTACTATTAACTGTTTTAATTAGACTTTTTCTACACCTTGATACATTTTGATAGCTTTACAGAACGTCAGTTTTCTTTACCCGTTGATGTAACAATTTTGCTGACAACATTTGAATACTTTGAACACTTTGCCAACGCATTAAATATTCTTGCAGTCGTACTATCTTGCGTGTTTGTGATCCCCACCACTATTGAGTTTGCGTGGCAGCATAGGTATAGCGACAATCGACTAATGGATTTTTAGAAGCCAGCGTTGCTCATACACTTTCAAAAGTAGAACTGCTCTCACTAAGATTAGTCGCGCTGGTGCTATTTCATGCGCTCCAGTTAAAAGGAGCGCCAAGCTACCGGTTGCTAAAAAACCCGCGGTAAAGAAAGCTGAAACAGCACCTAAGAAGAAAGTCGCTGCAAAGAGTGCCACCGCAAAAGTGGACAAGAAATAACCTGTACTGCTCAATCCTTCATCAAACGGCTATTTTCATAGGTACACATTTCTTTAAAACGTTGCGCGGCATTTAGGACTTTGTCAGGTAGTAACAATTACACTAATTGAGTTTGAAAGTCACAGTAACCTCACCGGTAACTGCTCCGTGCTTTTTAGGTCGATGTATATTCTAGAAAAGGGGAGTTTGAGAGCAATTTTGAAGAAGAAAAAAAAAGGTTTTAAGTTGTTCATAGCCTAGGACGGATGCAGCAGTTTAAGTGTTTTATTTTAGCAGCTAGTTTAGCTATTCTGCACTTGGCATTGTTTGCACAATTAAATATAGCGATTGCAACAGATATTTTCATTTGAACCTATTTCGTTAATGCGTCTAATGTTTTTAAAAGATGCGTGGCTATAAAAATAGCCGTTTGAGCGGATTTTGATCTACTTACTGCTGGTGTACTTGGTAACAGCCTTGGTGCCTTCGCTCACTGCGTGTTTAGCAAGTTCACCGGGAAGTAAAAGGCGCACGGCGGTTTGAATTTCACGCGAAGAGATCGTAGATTTCTTATTTTGAAGGGCGAGCCGCGAAGCTTCAGAAGCAATTCTTTCGAAAATGTCGTTCACGAAAGAATTCATGATGCTCATTGCTTTAGAAGAAACACCGACATCAGGGTGAACTTGCTTCAGGACGTTGTAAATGTAAATGGCATAAGACTCTCGTCTCTTTCTCTTGCGCTTCTTGTCACCAGTTCCAGCGATTTTACCACCTTTCTTACCGGCGCGCTTCTCGCCTTTTTTCGCCACCTTTGGCGCTTGTTTTCCTCCGGTTTTTTGTGCGTCTGACATTTCGACGGGCCTAACAGTAAAAATTCTTTTCGTTTGTTTTCATTGCATTGCAACTGGATTTAATTTAAGATAAAGTTGTAGCCTCCAACTTGAAAACTCTTGCGTCATATGCACTTCTATTGGTTCTTAAAAGATTAAGTTGTTTGAGCATCGTTTATTTCTTTTTTACTATTGGTTAAAAAAGGTTGACTTTGAGACCACTCTATTTTGATAAGAATAGCAAACTTTTTGCTGTTTAAAATAAAAAAAAGGCGCACGAGATCTCTGGTCCGTCTGTCTGTCTCTGCTTGTGTTAGAAAATAAAATGTCAGGACGTGGAAAAGGAGGAAAAGCTAAGGCCAAGGCAAAACTCGATCTTTTAGAGCGGGTCTTCAGTTTCCTGTTGGTCGCGTTCACCGATTTTTGCGCAAAGGGCATTACGCCAATCGCATCGGTTCAGGCGCACCGGTCTACTTAGCTGCAGTTTTGGAATACCTCTCCGCCGAAATCTTAGAGTTAGCTGGTAATGCTGCACGCGATAACAAAAAAGCCAGGATCATTCCTCGTCACTTACAGCTAGCTGTTCGCAACGACGAAGAGTTAAACAAGTTGTTGTCAGGTGTTACAATTGCGAGCGGCGGTGTGTTGCCAAACATTCAAGCTGTGTTGCTTCCCAAAAAGAACGAGAAGGTTCCAAAGCCAGCAGCCCAGTAAACGGCGGTATAAACAACACAAAAGGCTATTTTCATAGCCACACATCCGTTAAAAATTATTGTTAAGGCGTTAGAAACTTTAAATTTTAAATTAAAGCCGTACACTATTGCCTACGACCATACCACGGTGAATACACCCGTTCTCGTCCGATCACGGAAGTTAAGCATCGTCGGGCCAGGGTAGTACTTGGATGGGTGACCGCCTGGGAACTCCTGGTGCCGTAGGCTTTTGCAACCGTTTACGAAAAAAAAAAAAAAAAGTCGCCAAAGGGGACTCCCTTTTCTTTACAAAATCTGCTTTTTCAGTTGACTCTAAGATACACAGAACTCATCCCCTGCAAAAGAATATGCATAAACACGGCCCTGCCTGGGTGGTGTCGATTGAAAGGGGAGCGACTGGTCGAAAGGTGTGTGAGGGCGCTTCTTCCGTCTCCGCATCTCTGAGGGAAAGAAAATGGCGCTCTTTTTCCTCGCACAAAAGCCAGAAAGCTAGTTTTGATGCTGAACAACAAGGGCAACGGTTAAAGGGACTATAGCCACCATAGTCAACGAGGGCCCAGGGGAAGTTTTCTTAAGGGGCCCTCGTTGTGATCAATTACATACCCAGGACCAATAGAAGTGTGCTCTAGTCATTAAAAATTAAAAACGAAAGTTAATGAAATCTTTTAAAAGTCAAAACTATTTAAATCTTTTAAAAAAATGATTTTTAAAATATCGTTTGTAGATACACGGGGATACCCGGGAATCTTCCCCGTCCTCTCGGCGGCCATGAAAGAAACCCTCGCAAGTCTAAAGTTGCACGATGTCAATGTTCCCTAGTTTTGTCGAAATGACGAAAAGACTGCAAAACTAGCTTTGAAGAGCAAAAATTTGTAAGATTCGTCAATCGTCGTTACGTATCTCTGGCAACGTTGCGTATTGACGTGTCAACTTGCCAAAATGTTTCGGTCGTTGTCGTTTCTTTCTAAGATCAACACGTAGGAATCAGAGCTGTTTTCATGAAAATAATGAACGGTAGTAAAAGAATGCATTTCACCGCACCAGAATCCAATATGCGATATGCATAAATGGTTGACAATTGTTGTTACTGTTGCTGCTGCTGTTGTTGTTACTATTGTTACTGTTAGATCGTTATTGCTAATGCTTATTTTTTTGTGGTCGTTGCTATTGTCAGTATTACTATTATCGTTAGTTTATCGATGCTATCGTTAATTTTTGTTATTGTCGTTATTGTTATCTTCATCGTTGTCATTATTTTCGTTGTCACTATTGATATCGATTTTCTTATTGCTACTGTTTGTTATTTTAACTATTATTATCGTCATTGTTTTTTATTACAGCGACTCGTTTTCACTGTTGTGACTGTCACATTTTGTTCCGCCGTCGAGTGATTTCCGGGATTGTAACCGGTCGATCACGCTTGCTGGTTGTCACGTTGAAACGATTCTCGTCGCTCCTATGCTTATTTGGTTGCCTCTTTGCGATTCTTAGATTTTTATTGATTTTGTACAAAAAAAAAAAAAAACAAAAAAAAAAAAAACAACAACTTTTGAAATAAATAAAATTTATTTGCACTTATAGCAGACTTTGTATGCGCCTCTCAAAATATGCAGTAGACTCTTAGGGGTGAGAGGAGAGGTTTTTTTTTTAAGTCGTTAGAGGAGGGGGCGAGCGCGAACGCAGGCCCCACTACCAGAAATTGTACGGTCGAGTTACCGACGTTAGCGGTAATCGCAGGGTCAGCCCAGGCGAAGTGCAATGCAAGAGCCTCACCCTGGAAGAAGCCCCATGTTGATCAGGTTTACTTCCCCGTCAGGTAAGTATGCTTTTCCCGTTGTGTGGGCAGCCTCGGACGTGCCCCAATCTTCTCAATTGTGGGTTTTCGATTGCACACCGCATCGTCCCGTTTGTTTGCTTTTTTTTTTTTCCTTCTCTATAGTATGGGCCGCGCTCAGCAGTAGTGCAACGCCGAGGCAACCCGCGGTCAGGGCGAGGTAAACCTACGATCCCTTGACCAAATGCCAAAAATCAGATTAATATATGAGCCGGACTATGCCGGCGTACCAGATATTAAACTGATAAGAACAGATACTACACTTGATCTTAGCCATTAGGCCGAGAAGCGATACTTTTTGCAACGACTTTGTCCAGGCTCCCTCCCTCTCAACGAAAAAACTTGTGGACATTTGAATGATCAAGTCGATGGGTAACTTTAAGTTTCAACGATGAAAACATGGCTTTCTTGTACTGCATCAATTTCACTCTAAAACATTTGGGCTTTTTTTCAAAAATAACCCAGCTTCTTTCAAAAATAACAAGCTTCTTTCAAAAATAACCCAATAACCAAAACATAAAAAACGTTTAAAGGCTTTTAAATTAACGCTGGGCAGCAGATGTGATCAAAGGCCAAGTTGAACAACTGAAAATCAACTCTGTATATGAGCGTCCGACAGATTTCTCTGTCAAAAAGCATTTTGAGAACCTCTGTATTTAAATGTTCTTTTCAACTGTTGTAATGACAGTACTTTAATTCATCACCAGGGTCGCCAAGAAACAGCAGAGTTTAGGAGGACTTGCTTGTCATTAGCCTCGATCCTTTCCCAAGTAGTAATTCCTCACAAAGTCTAAAAAAACAAGCTTGAAAGTTTAAAAATTGGGATGGTGCAAATTAAGTTAAGAATTTAAACTGAGTAGCAAGAAAATATTTTTCAGATACTTTAGTTATTGCAAGAAATGAACACTTTAAATGTTTACTGACAAAAAGGTAAAACAATTTTAAAAAGTGACCTAAAACATCCACTGACAAAATATCAAATGACAAATGGAAAATGAAAAAATTTATGACACTAAACCGACACAGCATTAGGTTAGCAAAGGTAAAGCATACATACCTTGCACACTGTATCTGCATTTTCCAATCACAAACTCGCAGAGCGTGGTAAAAGTTAATGAGACCTGGAACAATAAGCAAAGTATTTTTTTTAAATATTACATTTTTAACATATTACCTAACCTAAATTAAGCCTGCAAATGTATTTGCGTACAAATTAGAAGCTCAGGATTGATGGAGAATAAACTTAAAAATATAATTCCCAAGTCAGTTAAAAGGATGTTTACTTGTTGGCTAAAGGTCAACCTTTTTTCAAACTATCACTTTTAAAAAATGGTTCTGGTAAACTATCGAAGAAACATGACTTACCTTTTTCTTGAAACTTTAACTGCTTCAATATTATATGCTCTGCTAACCTAACTTAACCCTTAACCTTGCCCCAGGACAACACTCAAAATTCTCTTTCAATAACTTATTTTCAATAATCAGACTTGCTACCTGAGGCTGAGTTAACTTTAGCAGTAACTCTATAAAACATAATGTGAGAAAGCCAAACAAAAAGGTTCAGTTCAAAATGTAATGAGTATGTAATTTTTTTAAAATTTTATCGCATATCTTTAATCGAATTAAAGGGATCATTCCAAAGAAGCTATAGATTGTCCAGTGAAAAGCATACCTAATTAAGCATTACTTTATTGGGGTTGTGTCAGTATAACTGTAAATGAAACAAAGCTATGAACAAACTAAAGAAATAGGTAAAAGTCTTAGAAAGATCCTATTTCTGTTTCACTCACCAATAAAATCAAGAAGAATTTCCCACTTCTTATTCATTGAGTGGGATGCTCTAAAGAGTATTGCAACTTGCATTCTGGATAATCCAGGAACTCAGAACAAACTCTGTAACTGCACTCATGAAAGTCTTTGTGACTACTCCTTCATAAAGTTGATGCTTCTAAAAATGAAAATTTATTTTTGAAAGGATTTTTTCATCAGAAACTATTCTTAAGTATTTTGAAGACTTGAAAAAGTAAAGTGGGCACAACAATAGGGGTTAAACTGCTTCAAATTTTAAAACACAAACACCAAAATAAGGTGAAAAGATTGAAAATAAAATAGCACAGTACTTTTTATTACCTTAAAGCATTCTTGAAAAATCGTTAAAAAAACTGTGTGAACTCCTCTAAACTTGTCACTTGTCTTGGTTTTGGCATCAGCTACTGTATGAGAAGATAAAACAGGATTTAATTTGTTTAGTTTCCTTTTTTTTATTTTCTTTTTTTTTTTCGAAACAAGCTAAAAGCACCTTTTCTGCTCTTGGACGCTACGCCAACACCAAAAATTTCAGTAGGACTGCGCGTAACCACTGCACCGTTGTTAAACTCAATGATATGCACTTTACCGCAAAATTAACGCACCACTTATAAATTCCGACTTATTTTGAAAAATATTACGTATTTCCCGGATTTATCAAATACAAAGTCGATAATAATGTTTATTGTGACGTCATTTGTAGGCTTTATTCCGTTTTAGTTTCCAAATTGTAGCAGCTTTTCATAAGCACACGTTTTGCTGTAACTAAACCTCACTTTTAAAAGAAAAGTATGTATAAAGTTAGTATGAACAGATGTGTTGCTCAATGATAACTGTCATTTGAGCAACACGTCTGTTCTGACTTCTCAACGATACATAAGCTGACATTTTAAAACCTTTTTTGGTACCTCTTGCATCGTTCATGGGAGATGGATTCCTTCTTATGTAAGATAATGCTAGACCACATACGGCGCATGTTGTTACTGAATACTTACAAAATGCTACTATTCAAGTTTTGGAGTGGCCGGCTTGCAGTCCAGATATGAACCCAATAGAGCATCTTTGGGGCATAATGGCACGCTGTGTTAGAAGTCAACATCCACCACCTAGACGAGTTGCGACAAAGTCTTATCCGCGTATGTGAAGATATCCTTCAAGAAACGATTACACCTCTAATTAAAAGAAATCCACGGTGCTGTCTGGCTGCAACAACATCAAGATGTGGCAACACTAGATATTGATAAGTCAAAAATGTTACATTTTAAGCTGTATTAGTGTGCATAACAACAATAATCATCTTAGTTTATTTTGTTACTTACCTTAATTTTATTACTTACCATATTTCTAGTTTTAGTTTGTTTTTCTTTCTTTTCTTTTCTTTTCTCACCATCCTCAAAGTCGCTTTTATTATTATCATCGAAATAACTGTGTTCATGTGTTCTATTCTTAACACGTTTGTCAAATATATGACCACAATTAAAATAAATCGAAATGTATGTGGTGCGTTAATTTTGCGGTTAAGTGTATATTAACTAGATATTTAACTCGCGCTTTCGCAGTGAAGCATATTTTTTGCCAAGCAAGTTTTTTTTGCCAGCCAGAATCATAAAAACATCGATTAAAACAAACGAATTATTGTCAGTTTAAATAAAGAGGCTACCGGCTTTAAAAACTTAAAAAACTTGCTTCACAATTTCTTACGAAATTTATTTGAAGTTTTACATCTAGTTAGTATAAATATCATTGGTTTAGCTAAGAGCATAGTAACGGTTTCTGCTTACTCGCGCAGCCTAGTAAGATGGGTGCACCGCGGACGCTCAGTTGCGAATTCTTTCTTTTTTTTTTTATCATTCCCCTTCCCGAAACCCCGAAATGAACGAAATGCGATTGGCAAGTATTTGATGCATACCTTAATACACAGTGACTAAATTGTAGTATGTGTTTTTTCCGTGCCGAAACTCTGGTCGGAAGACAGTGCATCTTTTTAGATATTTTAGAGCTTGTGGGTTATCACTAGTACCCAAGCCTTTTTATGAGTCATTAAAAAAAATTTACAAACAAAACTGTATTCTTCTTCTTCTTTTTTTTTCCGATTGTGATCAGATTATGATTTGTACTGACGATATTACACTGTGTCTACTTCCTCGGTCTTATTTTCTTACAAACATTAACAACATTTGTAGTTTCGTAACTATCCCATTGACCCTTTCATGCACCAATTATTTTTCCATAACTAACATAATCCATAAAAAATCATCTACAAAATGACAGCGGTACTATTAACTGTTTTAATTAGACTTTTTCTACACCTTGATACATTTTGATAGCTTTACAGAACGTCAGTTTTCTTTACCCGTTGATGTAACAATTTTGCTGACAACATTTGAATACTTTGAACACTTTGCCAACGCATTAAATATTCTTGCAGTCGTACTATCTTGCGTGTTTGTGATCCCCACCACTATTGAGTTTGCGTGGCAGCATAGGTATAGCGACAATCGACTAATGGATTTTTAGAAGCCAGCGTTGCTCATACACTTTCAAAAGTAGAACTGCTCTCACTAAGATTAGTCGCGCTGGTGCTATTTCATGCGCTCCAGTTAAAAAGGAGCGCCAAGCTACCGGTTGCTAAAAAACCCGCGGTAAAGAAAGCTGAAACAGCACCTAAGAAGAAAGTCGCTGCAAAGAGTGCCACCGCAAAAGTGGACAAGAAATAACCTGTACGGCTCAATCCTTCATCAACGGCTATTTTCATAGGTACACATTTCTTTAAAACGTTGCGCGGCATTTAGGACTTTGTCAGGTAGTAACAATTACACTAATTGAGTTTGAAAGTCACAGTAACCTCACCGGTAACTGCTCCGTGCTTTTTAGGTCGATGTATATTCTAGAAAAGGGGAGTTTGAGAGCAATTTTGAAGAAGAAAAAAAAAGGTTTTAAGTTGTTCATAGCCTAGGACGGATGCAGCAGTTTAAGTGTTTTATTTTAGCAGCTAGTTTAGCTATTCTGCACTTGGCATTGTTTGCACAATTAAATATAGCGATTGCAACAGATATTTTCATTTGAACCTATTTCGTTAATGCGTCTAATGTTTTTAAAAGATGCGTGGCTATAAAAATAGCCGTTTGAGCGGATTTTGATCTACTTACTGCTGGTGTACTTGGTAACAGCCTTGGTGCCTTCGCTCACTGCGTGTTTAGCAAGTTCACCGGGAAGTAAAAGGCGCACGGCGGTTTGAATTTCACGCGAAGAGATCGTAGATTTCTTATTTTGAAGGGCGAGCCGCGAAGCTTCAGAAGCAATTCTTTCGAAAATGTCGTTCACGAAAGAATTCATGATGCTCATTGCTTTAGAAGAAACACCGACATCAGGGTGAACTTGCTTCAGGACGTTGTAAATGTAAATGGCATAAGACTCTCGTCTCTTTCTCTTGCGCTTCTTGTCACCAGTTCCAGCGATTTTACCACCTTTCTTACCGGCGCGCTTCTCGCCTTTTTTCGCCACCTTTGGCGCTTGTTTTCCTCCGGTTTTTTGTGCGTCTGACATTTCGACGGGCCTAACAGTAAAAATTCTTTTCGTTTGTTTTCATTGCATTGCAACTGGATTTAATTTAAGATAAAGTTGTAGCCTCCAACTTGAAAACTCTTGCGTCATATGCACTTCTATTGGTTCTTAAAAGATTAAGTTGTTTGAGCATCGTTTATTTCTTTTTTACTATTGGTTAAAAAAAGGTTGACTTTGAGACCACTCTATTTTGATAAGAATAGCAAACTTTTTGCTGTTTAAAATAAAAAAAAGGCGCACGAGATCTCTGGTCCGTCTGTCTGTCTCTGCTTGTGTTAGAAAATAAAATGTCAGGACGTGGAAAAGGAGGAAAAGCTAAGGCCAAGGCAAAAACTCGATCTTTTAGAGCGGGTCTTCAGTTTCCTGTTGGTCGCGTTCACCGATTTTTGCGCAAAGGGCATTACGCCAATCGCATCGGTTCAGGCGCACCGGTCTACTTAGCTGCAGTTTTGGAATACCTCTCCGCCGAAATCTTAGAGTTAGCTGGGTAATGCTGCACGCGATAACAAAAAAGCCAGGATCATTCCTCGTCACTTACAGCTAGCTGTTCGCAACGACGAAGAGTTAAACAAGTTGTTGTCAGGTGTTACAATTGCGAGCGGCGGTGTGTTGCCAAACATTCAAGCTGTGTTGCTTCCCAAAAAGAACGAGAAGGTTCCAAAGCCAGCAGCCCAGTAAACGGCGGTATAAACAACACAAAAGGCTATTTTCATAGCCACACATCCGTTAAAAATTATTGTTAAGGCGTTAGAAACTTTAAATTTTAAATTAAAGCCGTACACTATTGCCTACGACCATACCACGGTGAATACACCCGTTCTCGTCCGATCACGGAAGTTAAGCATCGTCGGGCCAGGGTAGTACTTGGATGGGTGACCGCCTGGGAACTCCTGGTGCCGTAGGCTTTTGCAACCGTTTACGAAAAAAAAAAAAAAAAGTCGCCAAAGGGGACTCCCTTTTCTTTACAAAATCTGCTTTTTCAGTTGACTCTAAGATACACAGAACTCATCCCCTGCAAAAGAATATGCATAAACACGGCCCTGCCTGGGTGGTGTCGATTGAAAGGGGAGCGACTGGTCGAAAGGTGTGTGAGGGCGCTTCTTCCGTCTCCGCATCTCTGAGGGAAAGAAAATGGCGCTCTTTTTCCTCGCACAAAAGCCAGAAAGCTAGTTTTGATGCTGAACAACAAGGGCAACGGTTAAAGGGACTATAGCCACCATAGTCAACGAGGGCCCAGGGGAAGTTTTCTTAAGGGGCCCTCGTTGTGATCAATTACATACCCAGGACCAATAGAAGTGTGCTCTAGTCATTAAAAATTAAAAACGAAAGTTAATGAAATCTTTTAAAAGTCAAAACTATTTAAATCTTTTAAAAAAATGATTTTTAAAATATCGTTTGTAGATACACGGGGATACCCGGGAATCTTCCCCGTCCTCTCGGCGGCCATGAAAGAAACCCTCGCAAGTCTAAAGTTGCACGATGTCAATGTTCCCTAGTTTTGTCGAAATGACGAAAAGACTGCAAAACTAGCTTTGAAGAGCAAAAATTTGTAAGATTCGTCAATCGTCGTTACGTATCTCTGGCAACGTTGCGTATTGACGTGTCAACTTGCCAAAATGTTTCGGTCGTTGTCGTTTCTTTCTAAGATCAACACGTAGGAATCAGAGCTGTTTTCATGAAAATAATGAACGGTAGTAAAAGAATGCATTTCACCGCACCAGAATCCAATATGCGATATGCATAAATGGTTGACAATTGTTGTTACTGTTGCTGCTGCTGTTGTTGTTACTATTGTTACTGTTAGATCGTTATTGCTAATGCTTATTTTTTTGTGGTCGTTGCTATTGTCAGTATTACTATTATCGTTAGTTTATCGATGCTATCGTTAATTTTTGTTATTGTCGTTATTGTTATCTTCATCGTTGTCATTATTTTCGTTGTCACTATTGATATCGATTTTCTTATTGCTACTGTTTGTTATTTTAACTATTATTATCGTCATTGTTTTTTATTACAGCGACTCGTTTTCACTGTTGTGACTGTCACATTTTGTTCCGCCGTCGAGTGATTTCCGGGATTGTAACCGGTCGATCACGCTTGCTGGTTGTCACGTTGAAACGATTCTCGTCGCTCCTATGCTTATTTGGTTGCCTCTTTGCGATTCTTAGATTTTTATTGATTTTGTACAAAAAAAAAAAAAAACAAAAAAAAAAAAAAACAACAACTTTTGAAATAAATAAAATTTATTTGCACTTATAGCAGACTTTGTATGCGCCTCTCAAAATATGCAGTAGACTCTTAGGGGTGAGAGGAGAGGTTTTTTTTTTAAGTCGTTAGAGGAGGGGGCGAGCGCGAACGCAGGCCCCCACTACCAGAAATTGTACGGTCGAGTTACCGACGTTAGCGGTAATCGCAGGGGTCAGCCCAGGCGAAGTGCAATGCAAGAGCCTCACCCTGGAAGAAGCCCCATGTTGATCAGGTTTACTTCCCCGTCAGGTAAGTATGCTTTTCCGTTGTGTGGGCAGCCTCGGACGTGCCCCAATCTTCTCAATTGTGGGTTTTCGATTGCACACCGCATCGTCCCGTTTGTTTGCTTTTTTTTTTTCCTTCTCTATAGTATGGGCCGCGCTCAGCAGTAGTGCAACGCCGAGGCAACCCGCGGTCAGGGCGAGGTAAACCTACGATCCCTTGACCAAATGCCAAAAATCAGATTAATATATGAGCCGGACTATGCCGGCGTACCAGATATTAAACTGATAAGAACAGATACTACACTTGATCTTAGCCATTAGGCCGAGAAGCGATACTTTTTGCAACGACTTTGTCCCGGCTCCCTCCCTCTCAACGAAAAAACTTGTGGACATTTGAATGATCAAGTCGATGGGTAACTTTAAGTTTCAACGATGAAAACATGGCTTTCTTGTACTGCATCAATTTCACTCTAAAACATTTGGGCTTTTTTTCAAAAATAACCCAGCTTCTTTCAAAAATAACAAGCTTCTTTCAAAAATAACCCAATTAACCAAAACATAAAAAACGTTTAAAGGCTTTTAAATTTAACGCTGGGCAGCAGATGTGATCAAAGGCCAAGTTGAACAACTGAAAATCAACTCTGTATATGAGCGTCCGACAGATTTCTCTGTCAAAAAGCATTTTGAGAACCTCTGTATTTAAATGTTCTTTTCAACTGTTGTAATGACAGTACTTTAATTCATCACCAGGGTCGCCAAGAAACAGCAGAGTTTAGGAGGACTTGCTTGTCATTAGCCTCGATCCTTTCCCAAGTAGTAATTCCTCACAAAGTCTAAAAAAACAAGCTTGAAAGTTTAAAAATTGGGATGGTGCAAATTAAGTTAAGAATTTAAACTGAGTAGCAAGAAAATATTTTTCAGATACTTTAGTTATTGCAAGAAATGAACACTTTAAATGTTTACTGACAAAAAGGTAAAACAATTTTAAAAAGTGACCTAAAACATCCACTGACAAAATATCAAATGACAAATGGAAAATGAAAAAATTTATGACACTAAACCGACACAGCATTAGGTTAGCAAAGGTAAAGCATACATACCTTGCACACTGTATCTGCATTTTTCCAATCACAAACTCGCAGAGCGTGGTAAAAGTTAATGAGACCTGGAACAATAAGCAAAGTATTTTTTTTAAATATTACATTTTTTAACATATTACCTAACCTAAATTAAGCCTGCAAATGTATTTGCGTACAAATTAGAAGCTCAGGATTGATGGAGAATAAACTTAAAAATATAATTCCCAAGTCAGTTAAAAGGATGTTTACTTGTTGGCTAAAGGTCAACTTTTTCAAACTATCACTTTTAAAAAATGGTTCTGGTAAACTATCGAAGAAACATGACTTACCTTTTTCTTGAAACTTTAACTGCTTCAATATTATATGCTCTGCTAACCTAACTTAACCCTTAACCTTGCCCCAGGACAACACTCAAAATTCTCTTTCAATAACTTATTTTCAATAATCAGACTTGCTACCTGAGGCTGAGTTAACTTTAGCAGTAACTCTATAAAACATAATGTGAGAAAGCCAAACAAAAGGTTCAGTTCAAAATGTAATGAGTATGTAATTTTTTTAAAATTTTATCGCATATCTTTAATCGAATTAAAGGGATCATTCCAAAGAAGCTATAGATTGTCCAGTGAAAAGCATACCTAATTAAGCATTACTTTATTGGGGTTGTGTCAGTATAACTGTAAATGAAACAAAGCTATGAACAAACTAAAGAAATAGGTAAAAGTCTTAGAAAGATCCTATTTCTGTTTCACTCACCAATAAAATCAAGAAGAATTTCCCACTTCTTATTCATTGAGTGGGATGCTCTAAAGAGTATTGCAACTTGCATTCTGGATAATCCAGGAACTCAGAACAAACTCTGTAACTGCACTCATGAAAGTCTTTTGTGACTACTCCTTCATAAAGTTGATGCTTCTAAAAATGAAAATTTATTTTTGAAAGGATTTTTTCATCAGAAACTATTCTTAAGTATTTGAAGACTTGAAAAAGTAAAGTGGGCACAACAATAGGGGTTAAACTGCTTCAAATTTTAAAACACAAACACCAAAATAAGGTGAAAAGATTGAAAATAAAATAGCACAGTACTTTTTATTACCTTAAAGCATTCTTGAAAAATCGTTAAAAAAACTGTGTGAACTCCTCTAAACTTGTCACTTGTCTTGGTTTTGGCATCAGCTACTGTATGAGAAGATAAAACAGGATTTAATTTGTTTAGTTTCCCTTTTTTTTATTTTCTTTTTTTTTTTCGAAACAAGCTAAAAGCACCTTTTCTGCTCTTGACGCTACGCCAACACCAAAAATTTCAGTAGGACTGCGCGTAACCACTGCACCGTTGTTAAACTCAATGATATGCACTTTACCGCAAAATTAACGCACCACTTATAAATTCCGACTTATTTTGAAAAATATTACGTATTTCCCGGATTTATCAAATACAAAGTCGATAATAATGTTTATTGTGACGTCATTTGTAGGCTTTATTCCGTTTTAGTTTCCAAATTGTAGCAGCTTTTCATAAGCAGCACGTTTTGCTGTAACTAAACCTCACTTTTAAAAGAAAAGTATGTATAAAGTTAGTATGAACAGATGTGTTGCTCAATGATAACTGTCATTTGAGCAACACGTCTGTTCTGACTTCTCAACGATACATAAGCTGACATTTTAAAACCTTTTTTGGTACCTCTTGCATCGTTCATGGGAGATGGATTCCTTCTTATGTAAGATAATGCTAGACCACATACGGCGCATGTTGTTACTGAATACTTACAAAATGCTACTATTCAAGTTTTGGAGTGGCCGGCTTGCAGTCCAGATATGAACCCAATAGAGCATCTTTGGGGCATAATGGCACGCTGTGTTAGAAGTCAACATCCACCACCTAGACGAGTTGCGACAAAGTCTTATCCGCGTATGTGAAGATATCCTTCAAGAAACGATTACACCTCTAATTAAAAGAAATCCACGGTGCTGTCTGGCTGCAACAACATCAAGATGTGGCAACACTAGATATTGATAAGTCAAAAATGTTACATTTTAAGCTGTATTAGTGTGCATAACAACAATAATCATCTTAGTTTATTTTGTTACTTACCTTAATTTTATTACTTACCATATTTCTAGTTTTAGTTTGTTTTTCTTTCTTTTCTTTTCTTTTCTCACCATCCTCAAAGTCGCTTTTATTATTATCATCGAAATAACTGTGTTCATGTGTTCTATTCTTAACACGTTTGTCAAAATATATGACCACAATTAAAATAAATCGAAATGTATGTGGTGCGTTAATTTTGCGGTTAAGTGTATATTAACTAGATATTTAACTCGCGCTTTCGCAGTGAAGCATATTTTTTTGCCAAGCAAGTTTTTTTTTGCCAGCCAGAATCATAAAAACATCGATTAAAACAAACGAATTATTGTCAGTTTAAATAAAGAGGCTACCGGCTTTAAAAACTTAAAAAACTTGCTTCACAATTTCTTACGAAATTTATTTGAAGTTTTACATCTAGTTAGTATAAATATCATTGGTTTAGCTAAGAGCATAGTAACGGTTTCTGCTTACTCGCGCAGCCTAGTAAGATGGGTGCACCGCGGACGCTCAGTTGCGAATTCTTTCTTTTTTTTTTTTATCATTCCCCTTCCCGAAACCCCGAAATGAACGAAATGCGATTGGCAAGTATTTGATGCATACCTTAATACACAGTGACTAAATTGTAGTATGTGTTTTTTCCGTGCCGAAACTCTGGTCGGAAGACAGTGCATCTTTTTAGATATTTTAGAGCTTGTGGGTTATCACTAGTACCCAAGCCTTTTTATGAGTCATTAAAAAAAAATTTACAAACAAAACTGTATTCTTCTTCTTCTTTTTTTTTCCGATTGTGATCAGATTATGATTTGTACTGACGATATTACACTGTGTCTACTTCCTCGGTCTTATTTTCTTACAAACATTAACAACATTTGTAGTTTCGTAACTATCCCATTGACCCTTTCATGCACCAATTATTTTTCCATAACTAACATAATCCATAAAAAATCATCTACAAAATGACAGCGGTACTATTAACTGTTTTAATTAGACTTTTTCTACACCTTGATACATTTTGATAGCTTTACAGAACGTCAGTTTTCTTTACCCGTTGATGTAACAATTTTGCTGACAACATTTGAATACTTTGAACACTTTGCCAACGCATTAAATATTCTTGCAGTCGTACTATCTTGCGTGTTTGTGATCCCCACCACTATTGAGTTTGCGTGGCAGCATAGGTATAGCGACAATCGACTAATGGATTTTTAGAAGCCAGCGTTGCTCATACACTTTCAAAAGTAGAACTGCTCTCACTAAGATTAGTCGCGCTGGTGCTATTTCATGCGCTCCAGTTAAAAAGGAGCGCCAAGCTACCGGTTGCTAAAAAACCCGCGGTAAAGAAAGCTGAAACAGCACCTAAGAAGAAAGTCGCTGCAAAGAGTGCCACCGCAAAAGTGGACAAGAAATAACCTGTACTGCTCAATCCTTCATCAAACGGCTATTTTCATAGGTACACATTTCTTTAAAACGTTGCGCGGCATTTAGGACTTTGTCAGGTAGTAACAATTACACTAATTGAGTTTGAAAGTCACAGTAACCTCACCGGTAACTGCTCCGTGCTTTTTAGGTCGATGTATATTCTAGAAAAGGGGAGTTTGAGAGCAATTTTGAAGAAGAAAAAAAAAGGTTTTAAGTTGTTCATAGCCTAGGACGGATGCAGCAGTTTAAGTGTTTTATTTTAGCAGCTAGTTTAGCTATTCTGCACTTGGCATTGTTTGCACAATTAAATATAGCGATTGCAACAGATATTTTCATTTGAACCTATTTCGTTAATGCGTCTAATGTTTTTAAAAGATGCGTGGCTATAAAAATAGCCGTTTGAGCGGATTTTGATCTACTTACTGCTGGTGTACTTGGTAACAGCCTTGGTGCCTTCGCTCACTGCGTGTTTAGCAAGTTCACCGGGAAGTAAAAGGCGCACGGCGGTTTGAATTTCACGCGAAGAGATCGTAGATTTCTTATTTTGAAGGGCGAGCCGCGAAGCTTCAGAAGCAATTCTTTCGAAAATGTCGTTCACGAAAGAATTCATGATGCTCATTGCTTTAGAAGAAACACCGACATCAGGGTGAACTTGCTTCAGGACGTTGTAAATGTAAATGGCATAAGACTCTCGTCTCTTTCTCTTGCGCTTCTTGTCACCAGTTCCAGCGATTTTACCACCTTTCTTACCGGCGCGCTTCTCGCCTTTTTTCGCCACCTTTGGCGCTTGTTTTCCTCCGGTTTTTTGTGCGTCTGACATTTCGACGGGCCTAACAGTAAAAATTCTTTTCGTTTGTTTTCATTGCATTGCAACTGGATTTAATTTAAGATAAAGTTGTAGCCTCCAACTTGAAAACTCTTGCGTCATATGCACTTCTATTGGTTCTTAAAAGATTAAGTTGTTTGAGCATCGTTTATTTCTTTTTTACTATTGGTTAAAAAAAGGTTGACTTTGAGACCACTCTATTTTGATAAGAATAGCAAACTTTTTGCTGTTTAAAATAAAAAAAAGGCGCACGAGATCTCTGGTCCGTCTGTCTGTCTCTGCTTGTGTTAGAAAATAAAATGTCAGGACGTGGAAAAGGAGGAAAAGCTAAGGCCAAGGCAAAAACTCGATCTTTTAGAGCGGGTCTTCAGTTTCCTGTTGGTCGCGTTCACCGATTTTTGCGCAAAGGGCATTACGCCAATCGCATCGGTTCAGGCGCACCGGTCTACTTAGCTGCAGTTTTGGAATACCTCTCCGCCGAAATCTTAGAGTTAGCTGGTAATGCTGCACGCGATAACAAAAAAGCCAGGATCATTCCTCGTCACTTACAGCTAGCTGTTCGCAACGACGAAGAGTTAAACAAGTTGTTGTCAGGTGTTACAATTGCGAGCGGCGGTGTGTTGCCAAACATTCAAGCTGTGTTGCTTCCCAAAAAGAACGAGAAGGTTCCAAAGCCAGCAGCCCAGTAAACGGCGGTATAAACAACACAAAAGGCTATTTTCATAGCCACACATCCGTTAAAAATTATTGTTAAGGCGTTAGAAACTTTAAATTTTAAATTAAAGCCGTACACTATTGCCTACGACCATACCACGGTGAATACACCCGTTCTCGTCCGATCACGGAAGTTAAGCATCGTCGGGCCAGGGTAGTACTTGGATGGGTGACCGCCTGGGAACTCCTGGTGCCGTAGGCTTTTGCAACCGTTTACGAAAAAAAAAAAAAAAAGTCGCCAAAGGGGACTCCCTTTTCTTTACAAAATCTGCTTTTTCAGTTGACTCTAAGATACACAGAACTCATCCCCTGCAAAAGAATATGCATAAACACGGCCCTGCCTGGGTGGTGTCGATTGAAAGGGGAGCGACTGGTCGAAAGGTGTGTGAGGGGCTTCTTCCGTCTCCGCATCTCTGAGGGAAAGAAAATGGCGCTCTTTTTCCTCGCACAAAAGCCAGAAAGCTAGTTTTGATGCTGAACAACAAGGGCAACGGTTAAAGGGACTATAGCCACCATAGTCAACGAGGGCCCAGGGGAAGTTTTCTTAAGGGGCCCTCGTTGTGATCAATTACATACCCAGGACCAATAGAAGTGTGCTCTAGTCATTAAAAATTAAAAACGAAAGTTAATGAAATCTTTTAAAAGTCAAAACTATTTAAATCTTTTAAAAAAATGATTTTTAAAATATCGTTTGTAGATACACGGGGATACCCGGGAATCTTCCCCGTCCTCTCGGCGGCCATGAAAGAAACCCTCGCAAGTCTAAAGTTGCACGATGTCAATGTTCCCTAGTTTTGTCGAAATGACGAAAAGACTGCAAAACTAGCTTTGAAGAGCAAAAATTTGTAAGATTCGTCAATCGTCGTTACGTATCTCTGGCAACGTTGCGTATTGACGTGTCAACTTGCCAAAATGTTTCGGTCGTTGTCGTTTCTTTCTAAGATCAACACGTAGGAATCAGAGCTGTTTTCATGAAAATAATGAACGGTAGTAAAAGAATGCATTTCACCGCACCAGAATCCAATATGCGATATGCATAAATGGTTGACAATTGTTGTTACTGTTGCTGCTGCTGTTGTTGTTACTATTGTTACTGTTAGATCGTTATTGCTAATGCTTATTTTTTTGTGGTCGTTGCTATTGTCAGTATTACTATTATCGTTAGTTTATCGATGCTATCGTTAATTTTTGTTATTGTCGTTAATTGATATCTTCATCGTTGTCATTATTTTCGTTGTCACTATTGATATCGATTTTCTTATTGCTACTGTTTGTTATTTTAACTATTATTATCGTCATTGTTTTTTATTACAGCGACTCGTTTTCACTGTTGTGACTGTCACATTTTGTTCCGCCGTCGAGTGATTTCCGGGATTGTAACCGGTCGATCACGCTTGCTGGTTGTCACGTTGAAACGATTCTCGTCGCTCCTATGCTTATTTGGTTGCCTCTTTGCGATTCTTAGATTTTTATTGATTTTGTACAAAAAAAAAAAAAAACAAAAAAAAAAAAACAACAACTTTTGAAATAAATAAAATTTATTTGCACTTATAGCAGACTTTGTATGCGCCTCTCAAAATATGCAGTAGACTCTTAGGGGTGAGAGGAGAGGTTTTTTTTTTAAGTCGTTAGAGGAGGGGGCGAGCGCGAACGCAGGCCCCCACTACCAGAAATTGTACGGTCGAGTTACCGACGTTAGCGGTAATCGCAGGGGTCAGCCCAGGCGAAGTGCAATGCAAGAGCCTCACCCTGGAAGAAGCCCCATGTTGATCAGGTTTACTTCCCCGTCAGGTAAGTATGCTTTTCCCGTTGTGTGGGCAGCCTCGGACGTGCCCCAATCTTCTCAATTGTGGGTTTTCGATTGCACACCGCATCGTCCCGTTTGTTTGCTTTTTTTTTTTCCTTCTCTATAGTATGGGCCGCGCTCAGCAGTAGTGCAACGCCGAGGCAACCCGCGGTCAGGGCGAGGTAAACCTACGATCCCTTGACCAAATGCCAAAAATCAGATTAATATATGAGCCGGACTATGCCGGCGTACCAGATATTAAACTGATAAGAACAGATACTACACTTGATCTTAGCCATTAGGCCGAGAAGCGATACTTTTTGCAACGACTTTGTCCCGGCTCCCTCCCTCTCAACGAAAAAACTTGTGGACATTTGAATGATCAAGTCGATGGGTAACTTTAAGTTTCAACGATGAAAACATGGCTTTCTTGTACTGCATCAATTTCACTCTAAAACATTTGGGCTTTTTTTCAAAAATAACCCAGCTTCTTTCAAAAATAACAAGCTTCTTTCAAAAATAACCCAATTAACCAAAACATAAAAAACGTTTAAAGGCTTTTAAATTTAACGCTGGGCAGCAGATGTGATCAAAGGCCAAGTTGAACAACTGAAAATCAACTCTGTATATGAGCGTCCGACAGATTTCTCTGTCAAAAAGCATTTTGAGAACCTCTGTATTTAAATGTTCTTTTCAACTGTTGTAATGACAGTACTTTAATTCATCACCAGGGTCGCCAAGAAACAGCAGAGTTTAGGAGGACTTGCTTGTCATTAGCCTCGATCCTTTCCCAAGTAGTAATTCCTCACAAAGTCTAAAAAAACAAGCTTGAAAGTTTAAAAATTGGGATGGTGCAAATTAAGTTAAGAATTTAAACTGAGTAGCAAGAAAATATTTTTCAGATACTTTAGTTATTGCAAGAAATGAACACTTTAAATGTTTACTGACAAAAAGGTAAAACAATTTTAAAAAGTGACCTAAAACATCCACTGACAAAATATCAAATGACAAATGGAAAATGAAAAAATTTATGACACTAAACCGACACAGCATTAGGTTAGCAAAGGTAAAGCATACATACCTTGCACACTGTATCTGCATTTTTCCAATCACAAACTCGCAGAGCGTGGTAAAAGTTAATGAGACCTGGAACAATAAGCAAAGTATTTTTTTTAAATATTACATTTTTTAACATATTACCTAACCTAAATTAAGCCTGCAAATGTATTTGCGTACAAATTAGAAGCTCAGGATTGATGGAGAATAAACTTAAAAATATAATTCCCAAGTCAGTTAAAAGGATGTTTACTTGTTGGCTAAAGGTCAACTTTTTCAAACTATCACTTTTAAAAAATGGTTCTGGTAAACTATCGAAGAAACATGACTTACCTTTTTCTTGAAACTTTAACTGCTTCAATATTATATGCTCTGCTAACCTAACTTAACCCTTAACCTTGCCCCAGGACAACACTCAAAATTCTCTTTCAATAACTTATTTTCAATAATCAGACTTGCTACCTGAGGCTGAGTTAACTTTAGCAGTAACTCTATAAAACATAATGTGAGAAAGCCAAACAAAAGGTTCAGTTCAAAATGTAATGAGTATGTAATTTTTTTAAAATTTTATCGCATATCTTTAATCGAATTAAAGGGATCATTCCAAAGAAGCTATAGATTGTCCAGTGAAAAGCATACCTAATTAAGCATTACTTTATTGGGGTTGTGTCAGTATAACTGTAAATGAAACAAAGCTATGAACAAACTAAAGAAATAGGTAAAAGTCTTAGAAAGATCCTATTTCTGTTTCACTCACCAATAAAATCAAGAAGAATTTCCCACTTCTTATTCATTGAGTGGGATGCTCTAAAGAGTATTGCAACTTGCATTCTGGATAATCCAGGAACTCAGAACAAACTCTGTAACTGCACTCATGAAAGTCTTTTGTGACTACTCCTTCATAAAGTTGATGCTTCTAAAAATGAAAATTTATTTTTGAAAGGATTTTTTCATCAGAAACTATTCTTAAGTATTTGAAGACTTGAAAAAGTAAAGTGGGCACAACAATAGGGGTTAAACTGCTTCAAATTTTAAAACACAAACACCAAAATAAGGTGAAAAGATTGAAAATAAAATAGCACAGTACTTTTTATTACCTTAAAGCATTCTTGAAAAATCGTTAAAAAAACTGTGTGAACTCCTCTAAACTTGTCACTTGTCTTGGTTTTGGCATCAGCTACTGTATGAGAAGATAAAACAGGATTTAATTTGTTTAGTTTCCCTTTTTTTTATTTTCTTTTTTTTTTTCGAAACAAGCTAAAAGCACCTTTTCTGCTCTTGACGCTACGCCAACACCAAAAATTTCAGTAGGACTGCGCGTAACCACTGCACCGTTGTTAAACTCAATGATATGCACTTTACCGCAAAATTAACGCACCACTTATAAATTCCGACTTATTTTGAAAAATATTACGTATTTCCCGGATTTATCAAATACAAAGTCGATAATAATGTTTATTGTGACGTCATTTGTAGGCTTTATTCCGTTTTAGTTTCCAAATTGTAGCAGCTTTTCATAAGCAGCACGTTTTGCTGTAACTAAACCTCACTTTTAAAAGAAAAGTATGTATAAAGTTAGTATGAACAGATGTGTTGCTCAATGATAACTGTCATTTGAGCAACACGTCTGTTCTGACTTCTCAACGATACATAAGCTGACATTTTAAAACCTTTTTTGGTACCTCTTGCATCGTTCATGGGAGATGGATTCCTTCTTATGTAAGATAATGCTAGACCACATACGGCGCATGTTGTTACTGAATACTTACAAAATGCTACTATTCAAGTTTTGGAGTGGCCGGCTTGCAGTCCAGATATGAACCCAATAGAGCATCTTTGGGGCATAATGGCACGCTGTGTTAGAAGTCAACATCCACCACCTAGACGAGTTGCGACAAAGTCTTATCCGCGTATGTGAAGATATCCTTCAAGAAACGATTACACCTCTAATTAAAAGAAATCCACGGTGCTGTCTGGCTGCAACAACATCAAGATGTGGCAACACTAGATATTGATAAGTCAAAAATGTTACATTTTAAGCTGTATTAGTGTGCATAACAACAATAATCATCTTAGTTTATTTTGTTACTTACCTTAATTTTATTACTTACCATATTTCTAGTTTTAGTTTGTTTTTCTTTCTTTTCTTTTCTTTTCTCACCATCCTCAAAGTCGCTTTTATTATTATCATCGAAATAACTGTGTTCATGTGTTCTATTCTTAACACGTTTGTCAAAATATATGACCACAATTAAAATAAATCGAAATGTATGTGGTGCGTTAATTTTGCGGTTAAGTGTATATTAACTAGATATTTAACTCGCGCTTTCGCAGTGAAGCATATTTTTTTGCCAAGCAAGTTTTTTTTTGCCAGCCAGAATCATAAAAACATCGATTAAAACAAACGAAT
Organism: Hydra viridissima; assembly: GCF_058129835.1. Lineage (NCBI taxonomy): Eukaryota > Metazoa > Cnidaria > Hydrozoa > Anthoathecata > Hydridae > Hydra > Hydra viridissima. The sequence continues at coordinate 544,069 of NW_028324312.1, forward strand.
TATTGTCAGTTTAAATAAAGAGGCTACCGGCTTTAAAAACTTAAAAAACTTGCTTCACAATTTCTTACGAAATTTATTTGAAGTTTTACATCTAGTTAGTATAAATATCATTGGTTTAGCTAAGAGCATAGTAACGGTTTCTGCTTACTCGCGCAGCCTAGTAAGATGGGTGCACCGCGGACGCTCAGTTGCGAATTCTTTCTTTTTTTTTTTTATCATTCCCCTTCCCGAAACCCCGAAATGAACGAAATGCGATTGGCAAGTATTTGATGCATACCTTAATACACAGTGACTAAATTGTAGTATGTGTTTTTTCCGTGCCGAAACTCTGGTCGGAAGACAGTGCATCTTTTTAGATATTTTAGAGCTTGTGGGTTATCACTAGTACCCAAGCCTTTTTATGAGTCATTAAAAAAAAATTTACAAACAAAACTGTATTCTTCTTCTTCTTTTTTTTTCCGATTGTGATCAGATTATGATTTGTACTGACGATATTACACTGTGTCTACTTCCTCGGTCTTATTTTCTTACAAACATTAACAACATTTGTAGTTTCGTAACTATCCCATTGACCCTTTCATGCACCAATTATTTTTCCATAACTAACATAATCCATAAAAAATCATCTACAAAATGACAGCGGTACTATTAACTGTTTTAATTAGACTTTTTCTACACCTTGATACATTTTGATAGCTTTACAGAACGTCAGTTTTCTTTACCCGTTGATGTAACAATTTTGCTGACAACATTTGAATACTTTGAACACTTTGCCAACGCATTAAATATTCTTGCAGTCGTACTATCTTGCGTGTTTGTGATCCCCACCACTATTGAGTTTGCGTGGCAGCATAGGTATAGCGACAATCGACTAATGGATTTTTAGAAGCCAGCGTTGCTCATACACTTTCAAAAGTAGAACTGCTCTCACTAAGATTAGTCGCGCTGGTGCTATTTCATGCGCTCCAGTTAAAAAGGAGCGCCAAGCTACCGGTTGCTAAAAAACCCGCGGTAAAGAAAGCTGAAACAGCACCTAAGAAGAAAGTCGCTGCAAAGAGTGCCACCGCAAAAGTGGACAAGAAATAACCTGTACTGCTCAATCCTTCATCAAACGGCTATTTTCATAGGTACACATTTCTTTAAAACGTTGCGCGGCATTTAGGACTTTGTCAGGTAGTAACAATTACACTAATTGAGTTTGAAAGTCACAGTAACCTCACCGGTAACTGCTCCGTGCTTTTTAGGTCGATGTATATTCTAGAAAAGGGGAGTTTGAGAGCAATTTTGAAGAAGAAAAAAAAAGGTTTTAAGTTGTTCATAGCCTAGGACGGATGCAGCAGTTTAAGTGTTTTATTTTAGCAGCTAGTTTAGCTATTCTGCACTTGGCATTGTTTGCACAATTAAATATAGCGATTGCAACAGATATTTTCATTTGAACCTATTTCGTTAATGCGTCTAATGTTTTTAAAAGATGCGTGGCTATAAAAATAGCCGTTTGAGCGGATTTTGATCTACTTACTGCTGGTGTACTTGGTAACAGCCTTGGTGCCTTCGCTCACTGCGTGTTTAGCAAGTTCACCGGGAAGTAAAAGGCGCACGGCGGTTTGAATTTCACGCGAAGAGATCGTAGATTTCTTATTTTGAAGGGCGAGCCGCGAAGCTTCAGAAGCAATTCTTTCGAAAATGTCGTTCACGAAAGAATTCATGATGCTCATTGCTTTAGAAGAAACACCGACATCAGGGTGAACTTGCTTCAGGACGTTGTAAATGTAAATGGCATAAGACTCTCGTCTCTTTCTCTTGCGCTTCTTGTCACCAGTTCCAGCGATTTTACCACCTTTCTTACCGGCGCGCTTCTCGCCTTTTTTCGCCACCTTTGGCGCTTGTTTTCCTCCGGTTTTTTGTGCGTCTGACATTTCGACGGGCCTAACAGTAAAAATTCTTTTCGTTTGTTTTCATTGCATTGCAACTGGATTTAATTTAAGATAAAGTTGTAGCCTCCAACTTGAAAACTCTTGCGTCATATGCACTTCTATTGGTTCTTAAAAGATTAAGTTGTTTGAGCATCGTTTATTTCTTTTTTACTATTGGTTAAAAAAAGGTTGACTTTGAGACCACTCTATTTTGATAAGAATAGCAAACTTTTTGCTGTTTAAAATAAAAAAAAGGCGCACGAGATCTCTGGTCCGTCTGTCTGTCTCTGCTTGTGTTAGAAAATAAAATGTCAGGACGTGGAAAAGGAGGAAAAGCTAAGGCCAAGGCAAAAACTCGATCTTTTAGAGCGGGTCTTCAGTTTCCTGTTGGTCGCGTTCACCGATTTTTGCGCAAAGGGCATTACGCCAATCGCATCGGTTCAGGCGCACCGGTCTACTTAGCTGCAGTTTTGGAATACCTCTCCGCAGAAATCTTAGAGTTAGCTGGTAATGCTGCACGCGATAACAAAAAAGCCAGGATCATTCCTCGTCACTTACAGCTAGCTGTTCGCAACGACGAAGAGTTAAACAAGTTGTTGTCAGGTGTTACAATTGCGAGCGGCGGTGTGTTGCCAAACATTCAAGCTGTGTTGCTTCCCAAAAAGAACGAGAAGGTTCCAAAGCCAGCAGCCCAGTAAACGGCGGTATAAACAACACAAAAGGCTATTTTCATAGCCACACATCCGTTAAAAATTATTGTTAAGGCGTTAGAAACTTTAAATTTTAAATTAAAGCCGTACACTATTGCCTACGACCATACCACGGTGAATACACCCGTTCTCGTCCGATCACGGAAGTTAAGCATCGTCGGGCCAGGGTAGTACTTGGATGGGTGACCGCCTGGGAACTCCTGGTGCCGTAGGCTTTTGCAACCGTTTACGAAAAAAAAAAAAAAAAGTCGCCAAAGGGGACTCCCTTTTCTTTACAAAATCTGCTTTTTCAGTTGACTCTAAGATACACAGAACTCATCCCCTGCAAAAGAATATGCATAAACACGGCCCTGCCTGGGTGGTGTCGATTGAAAGGGGAGCGACTGGTCGAAAGGTGTGTGAGGGCGCTTCTTCCGTCTCCGCATCTCTGAGGGAAAGAAAATGGCGCTCTTTTTCCTCGCACAAAAGCCAGAAAGCTAGTTTTGATGCTGAACAACAAGGGCAACGGTTAAAGGGACTATAGCCACCATAGTCAACGAGGGCCCAGGGGAAGTTTTCTTAAGGGGCCCTCGTTGTGATCAATTACATACCCAGGACCAATAGAAGTGTGCTCTAGTCATTAAAAATTAAAAACGAAAGTTAATGAAATCTTTTAAAAGTCAAAACTATTTAAATCTTTTAAAAAAATGATTTTTAAAATATCGTTTGTAGATACACGGGGATACCCGGGAATCTTCCCCGTCCTCTCGGCGGCCATGAAAGAAACCCTCGCAAGTCTAAAGTTGCACGATGTCAATGTTCCCTAGTTTTGTCGAAATGACGAAAAGACTGCAAAACTAGCTTTGAAGAGCAAAAATTTGTAAGATTCGTCAATCGTCGTTACGTATCTCTGGCAACGTTGCGTATTGACGTGTCAACTTGCCAAAATGTTTCGGTCGTTGTCGTTTCTTTCTAAGATCAACACGTAGGAATCAGAGCTGTTTTCATGAAAATAATGAACGGTAGTAAAAGAATGCATTTCACCGCACCAGAATCCAATATGCGATATGCATAAATGGTTGACAATTGTTGTTACTGTTGCTGCTGCTGTTGTTGTTACTATTGTTACTGTTAGATCGTTATTGCTAATGCTTATTTTTTTGTGGTCGTTGCTATTGTCAGTATTACTATTATCGTTAGTTTATCGATGCTATCGTTAATTTTTGTTATTGTCGTTATTGTTATCTTCATCGTTGTCATTATTTTCGTTGTCACTATTGATATCGATTTTCTTATTGCTACTGTTTGTTATTTTAACTATTATTATCGTCATTGTTTTTTATTACAGCGACTCGTTTTCACTGTTGTGACTGTCACATTTTGTTCCGCCGTCGAGTGATTTCCGGGATTGTAACCGGTCGATCACGCTTGCTGGTTGTCACGTTGAAACGATTCTCGTCGCTCCTATGCTTATTTGGTTGCCTCTTTGCGATTCTTAGATTTTTATTGATTTTGTACAAAAAAAAAAAAAAACAAAAAAAAAAAAAACAACAACTTTTGAAATAAATAAAATTTATTTGCACTTATAGCAGACTTTGTATGCGCCTCTCAAAATATGCAGTAGACTCTTAGGGGTGAGAGGAGAGGTTTTTTTTTTAAGTCGTTAGAGGAGGGGGCGAGCGCGAACGCAGGCCCCCACTACCAGAAATTGTACGGTCGAGTTACCGACGTTAGCGGTAATCGCAGGGGTCAGCCCAGGCGAAGTGCAATGCAAGAGCCTCACCCTGGAAGAAGCCCCATGTTGATCAGGTTTACTTCCCCGTCAGGTAAGTATGCTTTTCCCGTTGTGTGGGCAGCCTCGGACGTGCCCCAATCTTCTCAATTGTGGGTTTTCGATTGCACACCGCATCGTCCCGTTTGTTTGCTTTTTTTTTTCCTTCTCTATAGTATGGGCCGCGCTCAGCAGTAGTGCAACGCCGAGGCAACCCGCGGTCAGGGCGAGGTAAACCTACGATCCCTTGACCAAATGCCAAAAATCAGATTAATATATGAGCCGGACTATGCCGGCGTACCAGATATTAAACTGATAAGAACAGATACTACACTTGATCTTAGCCATTAGGCCGAGAAGCGATACTTTTTGCAACGACTTTGTCCCGGCTCCCTCCCTCTCAACGAAAAAACTTGTGGACATTTGAATGATCAAGTCGATGGGTAACTTTAAGTTTCAACGATGAAAACATGGCTTTCTTGTACTGCATCAATTTCACTCTAAAACATTTGGGCTTTTTTTCAAAAATAACCCAGCTTCTTTCAAAAATAACAAGCTTCTTTCAAAAATAACCCAATTAACCAAAACATAAAAAACGTTTAAAGGCTTTTAAATTTAACGCTGGGCAGCAGATGTGATCAAAGGCCAAGTTGAACAACTGAAAATCAACTCTGTATATGAGCGTCCGACAGATTTCTCTGTCAAAAAGCATTTTGAGAACCTCTGTATTTAAATGTTCTTTTCAACTGTTGTAATGACAGTACTTTAATTCATCACCAGGGTCGCCAAGAAACAGCAGAGTTTAGGAGGACTTGCTTGTCATTAGCCTCGATCCTTTCCCAAGTAGTAATTCCTCACAAAGTCTAAAAAAACAAGCTTGAAAGTTTAAAAATTGGGATGGTGCAAATTAAGTTAAGAATTTAAACTGAGTAGCAAGAAAATATTTTTCAGATACTTTAGTTATTGCAAGAAATGAACACTTTAAATGTTTACTGACAAAAAGGTAAAACAATTTTAAAAAGTGACCTAAAACATCCACTGACAAAATATCAAATGACAAATGGAAAATGAAAAAATTTATGACACTAAACCGACACAGCATTAGGTTAGCAAAGGTAAAGCATACATACCTTGCACACTGTATCTGCATTTTTCCAATCACAAACTCGCAGAGCGTGGTAAAAGTTAATGAGACCTGGAACAATAAGCAAAGTATTTTTTTTAAATATTACATTTTTTAACATATTACCTAACCTAAATTAAGCCTGCAAATGTATTTGCGTACAAATTAGAAGCTCAGGATTGATGGAGAATAAACTTAAAAATATAATTCCCAAGTCAGTTAAAAGGATGTTTACTTGTTGGCTAAAGGTCAACTTTTTCAAACTATCACTTTTAAAAAATGGTTCTGGTAAACTATCGAAGAAACATGACTTACCTTTTTCTTGAAACTTTAACTGCTTCAATATTATATGCTCTGCTAACCTAACTTAACCCTTAACCTTGCCCCAGGACAACACTCAAAATTCTCTTTCAATAACTTATTTTCAATAATCAGACTTGCTACCTGAGGCTGAGTTAACTTTAGCAGTAACTCTATAAAACATAATGTGAGAAAGCCAAACAAAAGGTTCAGTTCAAAATGTAATGAGTATGTAATTTTTTTAAAATTTTATCGCATATCTTTAATCGAATTAAAGGGATCATTCCAAAGAAGCTATAGATTGTCCAGTGAAAAGCATACCTAATTAAGCATTACTTTATTGGGGTTGTGTCAGTATAACTGTAAATGAAACAAAGCTATGAACAAACTAAAGAAATAGGTAAAAGTCTTAGAAAGATCCTATTTCTGTTTCACTCACCAATAAAATCAAGAAGAATTTCCCACTTCTTATTCATTGAGTGGGATGCTCTAAAGAGTATTGCAACTTGCATTCTGGATAATCCAGGAACTCAGAACAAACTCTGTAACTGCACTCATGAAAGTCTTTTGTGACTACTCCTTCATAAAGTTGATGCTTCTAAAAATGAAAATTTATTTTTGAAAGGATTTTTTCATCAGAAACTATTCTTAAGTATTTGAAGACTTGAAAAAGTAAAGTGGGCACAACAATAGGGGTTAAACTGCTTCAAATTTTAAAACACAAACACCAAAATAAGGTGAAAAGATTGAAAATAAAATAGCACAGTACTTTTTATTACCTTAAAGCATTCTTGAAAAATCGTTAAAAAAACTGTGTGAACTCCTCTAAACTTGTCACTTGTCTTGGTTTTGGCATCAGCTACTGTATGAGAAGATAAAACAGGATTTAATTTGTTTAGTTTCCCTTTTTTTTATTTTCTTTTTTTTTTTCGAAACAAGCTAAAAGCACCTTTTCTGCTCTTGACGCTACGCCAACACCAAAAATTTCAGTAGGACTGCGCGTAACCACTGCACCGTTGTTAAACTCAATGATATGCACTTTACCGCAAAATTAACGCACCACTTATAAATTCCGACTTATTTTGAAAAATATTACGTATTTCCCGGATTTATCAAATACAAAGTCGATAATAATGTTTATTGTGACGTCATTTGTAGGCTTTATTCCGTTTTAGTTTCCAAATTGTAGCAGCTTTTCATAAGCAGCACGTTTTGCTGTAACTAAACCTCACTTTTAAAAGAAAAGTATGTATAAAGTTAGTATGAACAGATGTGTTGCTCAATGATAACTGTCATTTGAGCAACACGTCTGTTCTGACTTCTCAACGATACATAAGCTGACATTTTAAAACCTTTTTTGGTACCTCTTGCATCGTTCATGGGAGATGGATTCCTTCTTATGTAAGATAATGCTAGACCACATACGGCGCATGTTGTTACTGAATACTTACAAAATGCTACTATTCAAGTTTTGGAGTGGCCGGCTTGCAGTCCAGATATGAACCCAATAGAGCATCTTTGGGGCATAATGGCACGCTGTGTTAGAAGTCAACATCCACCACCTAGACGAGTTGCGACAAAGTCTTATCCGCGTATGTGAAGATATCCTTCAAGAAACGATTACACCTCTAATTAAAAGAAATCCACGGTGCTGTCTGGCTGCAACAACATCAAGATGTGGCAACACTAGATATTGATAAGTCAAAAATGTTACATTTTAAGCTGTATTAGTGTGCATAACAACAATAATCATCTTAGTTTATTTTGTTACTTACCTTAATTTTATTACTTACCATATTTCTAGTTTTAGTTTGTTTTTCTTTCTTTTCTTTTCTTTTCTCACCATCCTCAAAGTCGCTTTTATTATTATCATCGAAATAACTGTGTTCATGTGTTCTATTCTTAACACGTTTGTCAAAATATATGACCACAATTAAAATAAATCGAAATGTATGTGGTGCGTTAATTTTGCGGTTAAGTGTATATTAACTAGATATTTAACTCGCGCTTTCGCAGTGAAGCATATTTTTTTGCCAAGCAAGTTTTTTTTTGCCAGCCAGAATCATAAAAACATCGATTAAAACAAACGAATTATTGTCAGTTTAAATAAAGAGGCTACCGGCTTTAAAAACTTAAAAAACTTGCTTCACAATTTCTTACGAAATTTATTTGAAGTTTTACATCTAGTTAGTATAAATATCATTGGTTTAGCTAAGAGCATAGTAACGGTTTCTGCTTACTCGCGCAGCCTAGTAAGATGGGTGCACCGCGGACGCTCAGTTGCGAATTCTTTCTTTTTTTTTTTTATCATTCCCCTTCCCGAAACCCCGAAATGAACGAAATGCGATTGGCAAGTATTTGATGCATACCTTAATACACAGTGACTAAATTGTAGTATGTGTTTTTTCCGTGCCGAAACTCTGGTCGGAAGACAGTGCATCTTTTTAGATATTTTAGAGCTTGTGGGTTATCACTAGTACCCAAGCCTTTTTATGAGTCATTAAAAAAAAATTTACAAACAAAACTGTATTCTTCTTCTTCTTTTTTTTTCCGATTGTGATCAGATTATGATTTGTACTGACGATATTACACTGTGTCTACTTCCTCGGTCTTATTTTCTTACAAACATTAACAACATTTGTAGTTTCGTAACTATCCCATTGACCCTTTCATGCACCAATTATTTTTCCATAACTAACATAATCCATAAAAAATCATCTACAAAATGACAGCGGTACTATTAACTGTTTTAATTAGACTTTTTCTACACCTTGATACATTTTGATAGCTTTACAGAACGTCAGTTTTCTTTACCCGTTGATGTAACAATTTTGCTGACAACATTTGAATACTTTGAACACTTTGCCAACGCATTAAATATTCTTGCAGTCGTACTATCTTGCGTGTTTGTGATCCCCACCACTATTGAGTTTGCGTGGCAGCATAGGTATAGCGACAATCGACTAATGGATTTTTAGAAGCCAGCGTTGCTCATACACTTTCAAAAGTAGAACTGCTCTCACTAAGATTAGTCGCGCTGGTGCTATTTCATGCGCTCCAGTTAAA
>NW_028324312.1:553030-590830 GCF_058129835.1 Hydra viridissima
CAACCGTTTACGAAAAAAAAAAAAAAAAGTCGCCAAAGGGGACTCCCTTTTCTTTACAAAATCTGCTTTTTCAGTTGACTCTAAGATACACAGAACTCATCCCCTGCAAAAGAATATGCATAAACACGGCCCTGCCTGGGTGGTGTCGATTGAAAGGGGAGCGACTGGTCGAAAGGTGTGTGAGGGCGCTTCTTCCGTCTCCGCATCTCTGAGGGAAAGAAAATGGCGCTCTTTTTCCTCGCACAAAAGCCAGAAAGCTAGTTTTGATGCTGAACAACAAGGGCAACGGTTAAAGGGACTATAGCCACCATAGTCAACGAGGGCCCAGGGAAGTTTTCTTAAGGGGCCCTCGTTGTGATCAATTACATACCCAGGACCAATAGAAGTGTGCTCTAGTCATTAAAAATTAAAAACGAAAGTTAATGAAATCTTTTAAAAGTCAAAACTATTTAAATCTTTTAAAAAAATGATTTTTAAAATATCGTTTGTAGATACACGGGGATACCCGGGAATCTTCCCCGTCCTCTCGGCGGCCATGAAAGAAACCCTCGCAAGTCTAAAGTTGCACGATGTCAATGTTCCCTAGTTTTGTCGAAATGACGAAAAGACTGCAAAACTAGCTTTGAAGAGCAAAAATTGAGCAAAAATTTGTAAGATTCGTCAATCGTCGTTACGTATCTCTGGCAACGTTGCGTATTGACGTGTCAACTTGCCAAATGTTTCGGTCGTTGTCGTTTCTTTCTAAGATCAACACGTAGGAATCAGAGCTGTTTTCATGAAAATAATGAACGGTAGTAAAAGAATGCATTTCACCGCACCAGAATCCAATATGCGATATGCATAAATGGTTGACAATTGTTGTTACTGTTGCTGCTGCTGTTGTTGTTACTATTGTTACTGTTAGATCGTTATTGCTAATGCTTATTTTTTTGTGGTCGTTGCTATTGTCAGTATTACTATTATCGTTAGTTTATCGATGCTATCGTTAATTTTTGTTATTGTCGTTATTTGTTATCTTCATCGTTGTCATTATTTTCGTTGTCACTATTGATATCGATTTTCTTATTGCTACTGTTTGTTATTTTAACTATTATTATCGTCATTGTTTTTTATTACAGCGACTCGTTTTCACTGTTGTGACTGTCACATTTTGTTCCGCCGTCGAGTGATTTCCGGGATTGTAACCGGTCGATCACGCTTGCTGGTTGTCACGTTGAAACGATTCTCGTCGCTCCTATGCTTATTTGGTTGCCTCTTTGCGATTCTTAGATTTTTATTGATTTTGTACAAAAAAAAAAAAAAACAAAAAAAAAAAACAACAACTTTTGAAATAAATAAAATTTATTTGCACTTATAGCAGACTTTGTATGCGCCTCTCAAAATATGCAGTAGACTCTTAGGGTGAGAGGAGAGGTTTTTTTTTTAAGTCGTTAGAGGAGGGGGCGAGCGCGAACGCAGGCCCCCACTACCAGAAATTGTACGGTCGAGTTACCGACGTTAGCGGTAATCGCAGGGGTCAGCCCAGGCGAAGTGCAATGCAAGAGCCTCACCCTGGAAGAAGCCCCATGTTGATCAGGTTTACTTCCCCGTCAGGTAAGTATGCTTTTCCCGTTGTGTGGGCAGCCTCGGACGTGCCCCAATCTTCTCAATTGTGGGTTTTCGATTGCACACCGCATCGTCCCGTTTGTTTGCTTTTTTTTTTTCCTTCTCTATAGTATGGGCCGCGCTCAGCAGTAGTGCAACGCCGAGGCAACCCGCGGTCAGGGCGAGGTAAACCTACGATCCCTTGACCAAATGCCAAAAATCAGATTAATATATGAGCCGGACTATGCCGGCGTACCAGATATTAAACTGATAAGAACAGATACTACACTTGATCTTAGCCATTAGGCCGAGAAGCGATACTTTTTGCAACGACTTGTCCCGGCTCCCTCCCTCTCAACGAAAAAACTTGTGGACATTTGAATGATCAAGTCGATGGGTAACTTTAAGTTTCAACGATGAAAACATGGCTTTCTTGTACTGCATCAATTTCACTCTAAAACATTTGGGCTTTTTTTCAAAAATAACCCAGCTTCTTTCAAAAATAACAAGCTTCTTTCAAAAATAACCCAATTAACCAAAACATAAAAAACGTTTAAAGGCTTTTAAATTTAACGCTGGGCAGCAGATGTGATCAAAGGCCAAGTTGAACAACTGAAAATCAACTCTGTATATGAGCGTCCGACAGATTTCTCTGTCAAAAAGCATTTTGAGAACCTCTGTATTTAAATGTTCTTTTCAACTGTTGTAATGACAGTACTTTAATTCATCACCAGGGTCGCCAAGAAACAGCAGAGTTTAGGAGGACTTGCTTGTCATTAGCCTCGATCCTTTCCCAAGTAGTAATTCCTCACAAAGTCTAAAAAAACAAGCTTGAAAGTTTAAAAATTGGGATGGTGCAAATTAAGTTAAGAATTTAAACTGAGTAGCAAGAAAATATTTTCAGATACTTTAGTTATTGCAAGAAATGAACACTTTAAATGTTTACTGACAAAAAGGTAAAACAATTTTAAAAAGTGACCTAAAACATCCACTGACAAAATATCAAATGACAAATGGAAAATGAAAAAATTTATGACACTAAACCGACACAGCATTAGGTTAGCAAAGGTAAAGCATACATACCTTGCACACTGTATCTGCATTTTTCCAATCACAAACTCGCAGAGCGTGGTAAAAGTTAATGAGACCTGGAACAATAAGCAAAGTATTTTTTTAAATATTACATTTTTTAACATATTACCTAACCTAAATTAAGCCTGCAAATGTATTTGCGTACAAATTAGAAGCTCAGGATTGATGGAGAATAAACTTAAAAATATAATTCCCAAGTCAGTTAAAAGGATGTTTACTTGTTGGCTAAAGGTCAACTTTTTCAAACTATCACTTTTAAAAAATGGTTCTGGTAACTATCGAAGAAACATGACTTACCTTTTTCTTGAAACTTTAACTGCTTCAATATTATATGCTCTGCTAACCTAACTTAACCCTTAACCTTGCCCCAGGACAACACTCAAAATTCTCTTTCAATAACTTATTTTCAATAATCAGACTTGCTACCTGAGGCTGAGTTAACTTTAGCAGTAACTCTATAAAACATAATGTGAGAAAGCCAAACAAAAGGTTCAGTTCAAAATGTAATGAGTATGTAATTTTTTTAAAATTTTATCGCATATCTTTAATCGAATTAAAGGGATCATTCCAAAGAAGCTATAGATTGTCCAGTGAAAAGCATACCTAATTAAGCATTACTTTATTGGGGTTGTGTCAGTATAACTGTAAATGAAACAAGCTATGAACAAACTAAAGAAATAGGTAAAAGTCTTAGAAAGATCCTATTTCTGTTTCACTCACCAATAAAATCAAGAAGAATTTCCCACTTCTTATTCATTGAGTGGGATGCTCTAAAGAGTATTGCAACTTGCATTCTGGATAATCCAGGAACTCAGAACAAACTCTGTAACTGCACTCATGAAAGTCTTTTGTGACTACTCCTTCATAAAGTTGATGCTTCTAAAAATGAAAATTTATTTTTGAAAGGATTTTTTCATCAGAAACTATTCTTAAGTATTTGAAGACTTGAAAAAGTAAAGTGGGCAAACAATAGGGGTTAAACTGCTTCAAATTTTAAAACACAAACACCAAAATAAGGTGAAAAGATTGAAAATAAAATAGCACAGTACTTTTTATTACCTTAAAGCATTCTTGAAAAATCGTTAAAAAAACTGTGTGAACTCCTCTAAACTTGTCACTTGTCTTGGTTTTGGCATCAGCTACTGTATGAGAAGATAAAACAGGATTTAATTTGTTTAGTTTCCCTTTTTTTTATTTTCTTTTTTTTTTTCGAAACAAGCTAAAAGCACCTTTTCTGCTCTTGACGCTACGCCAACACCAAAAATTTCAGTAGGACTGCGCGTAACCACTGCACCGTTGTTAAACTCAATGATATGCACTTTACCGCAAAATTAACGCACCACTTATAAATTCCGACTTATTTTGAAAAATATTACGTATTTCCCGGATTTATCAAATACAAAGTCGATAATAATGTTTATTGTGACGTCATTTGTAGGCTTTATTCCGTTTTAGTTTCCAAATTGTAGCAGCTTTTCATAAGCAGCACGTTTTGCTGTAACTAAACCTCACTTTTAAAAGAAAAGTATGTATAAAGTTAGTATGAACAGATGTGTTGCTCAATGATAACTGTCATTTGAGCAACACGTCTGTTCTGACTTCTCAACGATACATAAGCTGACATTTTAAAACCTTTTTTGGTACCTCTTGCATCGTTCATGGGAGATGGATTCCTTCTTATGTAAGATAATGCTAGACCACATACGGCGCATGTTGTTACTGAATACTTACAAAATGCTACTATTCAAGTTTTGGAGTGGCCGGCTTGCAGTCCAGATATGAACCCAATAGAGCATCTTTGGGGCATAATGGCACGCTGTGTTAGAAGTCAACATCCACCACCTAGACGAGTTGCGACAAAGTCTTATCCGCGTATGTGAAGATATCCTTCAAGAAACGATTACACCTCTAATTAAAAGAAATCCACGGTGCTGTCTGGCTGCAACAACATCAAGATGTGGCAACACTAGATATTGATAAGTCAAAAATGTTACATTTTAAGCTGTATTAGTGTGCATAACAACAATAATCATCTTAGTTTATTTTGTTACTTACCTTAATTTTATTACTTACCATATTTCTAGTTTTAGTTTGTTTTTCTTTCTTTTCTTTTCTTTTCTCACCATCCTCAAAGTCGCTTTTATTATTATCATCGAAATAACTGTGTTCATGTGTTCTATTCTTAACACGTTTGTCAAAATATATGACCACAATTAAAATAAATCGAAATGTATGTGGTGCGTTAATTTTGCGGTTAAGTGTATATTAACTAGATATTTAACTCGCGCTTTCGCAGTGAAGCATATTTTTTTGCCAAGCAAGTTTTTTTTTGCCAGCCAGAATCATAAAAACATCGATTAAAACAAACGAATTATTGTCAGTTTAAATAAAGAGGCTACCGGCTTTAAAAACTTAAAAAACTTGCTTCACAATTTCTTACGAAATTTATTTGAAGTTTTACATCTAGTTAGTATAAATATCATTGGTTTAGCTAAGAGCATAGTAACGGTTTCTGCTTACTCGCGCAGCCTAGTAAGATGGGTGCACCGCGGACGCTCAGTTGCGAATTCTTTCTTTTTTTTTTTTATCATTCCCCTTCCCGAAACCCCGAAATGAACGAAATGCGATTGGCAAGTATTTGATGCATACCTTAATACACAGTGACTAAATTGTAGTATGTGTTTTTTCCGTGCCGAAACTCTGGTCGGAAGACAGTGCATCTTTTTAGATATTTTAGAGCTTGTGGGTTATCACTAGTACCCAAGCCTTTTTATGAGTCATTAAAAAAAAATTTACAAACAAAACTGTATTCTTCTTCTTCTTTTTTTTTCCGATTGTGATCAGATTATGATTTGTACTGACGATATTACACTGTGTCTACTTCCTCGGTCTTATTTTCTTACAAACATTAACAACATTTGTAGTTTCGTAACTATCCCATTGACCCTTTCATGCACCAATTATTTTTCCATAACTAACATAATCCATAAAAAATCATCTACAAAATGACAGCGGTACTATTAACTGTTTTAATTAGACTTTTTCTACACCTTGATACATTTTGATAGCTTTACAGAACGTCAGTTTTCTTTACCCGTTGATGTAACAATTTTGCTGACAACATTTGAATACTTTGAACACTTTGCCAACGCATTAAATATTCTTGCAGTCGTACTATCTTGCGTGTTTGTGATCCCCACCACTATTGAGTTTGCGTGGCAGCATAGGTATAGCGACAATCGACTAATGGATTTTTAGAAGCCAGCGTTGCTCATACACTTTCAAAAGTAGAACTGCTCTCACTAAGATTAGTCGCGCTGGTGCTATTTCATGCGCTCCAGTTAAAAAGGAGCGCCAAGCTACCGGTTGCTAAAAAACCCGCGGTAAAGAAAGCTGAAACAGCACCTAAGAAGAAAGTCGCTGCAAAGAGTGCCACCGCAAAAGTGGACAAGAAATAACCTGTACTGCTCAATCCTTCATCAAACGGCTATTTTCATAGGTACACATTTCTTTAAAACGTTGCGCGGCATTTAGGACTTTGTCAGGTAGTAACAATTACACTAATTGAGTTTGAAAGTCACAGTAACCTCACCGGTAACTGCTCCGTGCTTTTTAGGTCGATGTATATTCTAGAAAAGGGGAGTTTGAGAGCAATTTTGAAGAAGAAAAAAAAAGGTTTTAAGTTGTTCATAGCCTAGGACGGATGCAGCAGTTTAAGTGTTTTATTTTAGCAGCTAGTTTAGCTATTCTGCACTTGGCATTGTTTGCACAATTAAATATAGCGATTGCAACAGATATTTTCATTTGAACCTATTTCGTTAATGCGTCTAATGTTTTTAAAAGATGCGTGGCTATAAAAATAGCCGTTTGAGCGGATTTTGATCTACTTACTGCTGGTGTACTTGGTAACAGCCTTGGTGCCTTCGCTCACTGCGTGTTTAGCAAGTTCACCGGGAAGTAAAAGGCGCACGGCGGTTTGAATTTCACGCGAAGAGATCGTAGATTTCTTATTTTGAAGGGCGAGCCGCGAAGCTTCAGAAGCAATTCTTTCGAAAATGTCGTTCACGAAAGAATTCATGATGCTCATTGCTTTAGAAGAAACACCGACATCAGGGTGAACTTGCTTCAGGACGTTGTAAATGTAAATGGCATAAGACTCTCGTCTCTTTCTCTTGCGCTTCTTGTCACCAGTTCCAGCGATTTTACCACCTTTCTTACCGGCGCGCTTCTCGCCTTTTTTCGCCACCTTTGGCGCTTGTTTTCCTCCGGTTTTTTGTGCGTCTGACATTTCGACGGGCCTAACAGTAAAAATTCTTTTCGTTTGTTTTCATTGCATTGCAACTGGATTTAATTTAAGATAAAGTTGTAGCCTCCAACTTGAAAACTCTTGCGTCATATGCACTTCTATTGGTTCTTAAAAGATTAAGTTGTTTGAGCATCGTTTATTTCTTTTTTACTATTGGTTAAAAAAAGGTTGACTTTGAGACCACTCTATTTTGATAAGAATAGCAAACTTTTTGCTGTTTAAAATAAAAAAAAGGCGCACGAGATCTCTGGTCCGTCTGTCTGTCTCTGCTTGTGTTAGAAAATAAAATGTCAGGACGTGGAAAAGGAGGAAAAGCTAAGGCCAAGGCAAAAACTCGATCTTTTAGAGCGGGTCTTCAGTTTCCTGTTGGTCGCGTTCACCGATTTTTGCGCAAAGGGCATTACGCCAATCGCATCGGTTCAGGCGCACCGGTCTACTTAGCTGCAGTTTTGGAATACCTCTCCGCCGAAATCTTAGAGTTAGCTGGTAATGCTGCACGCGATAACAAAAAAGCCAGGATCATTCCTCGTCACTTACAGCTAGCTGTTCGCAACGACGAAGAGTTAAACAAGTTGTTGTCAGGTGTTACAATTGCGAGCGGCGGTGTGTTGCCAAACATTCAAGCTGTGTTGCTTCCCAAAAAGAACGAGAAGGTTCCAAAGCCAGCAGCCCAGTAAACGGCGGTATAAACAACACAAAAGGCTATTTTCATAGCCACACATCCGTTAAAAATTATTGTTAAGGCGTTAGAAACTTTAAATTTTAAATTAAAGCCGTACACTATTGCCTACGACCATACCACGGTGAATACACCCGTTCTCGTCCGATCACGGAAGTTAAGCATCGTCGGGCCAGGGTAGTACTTGGATGGGTGACCGCCTGGGAACTCCTGGTGCCGTAGGCTTTTGCAACCGTTTACGAAAAAAAAAAAAAAAAGTCGCCAAAGGGGACTCCCTTTTCTTTACAAAATCTGCTTTTTCAGTTGACTCTAAGATACACAGAACTCATCCCCTGCAAAAGAATATGCATAAACACGGCCCTGCCTGGGTGGTGTCGATTGAAAGGGGAGCGACTGGTCGAAAGGTGTGTGAGGGCGCTTCTTCCGTCTCCGCATCTCTGAGGGAAAGAAAATGGCGCTCTTTTTCCTCGCACAAAAGCCAGAAAGCTAGTTTTGATGCTGAACAACAAGGGCAACGGTTAAAGGGACTATAGCCACCATAGTCAACGAGGGCCCAGGGGAAGTTTTCTTAAGGGGCCCTCGTTGTGATCAATTACATACCCAGGACCAATAGAAGTGTGCTCTAGTCATTAAAAATTAAAAACGAAAGTTAATGAAATCTTTTAAAAGTCAAAACTATTTAAATCTTTTAAAAAAATGATTTTTAAAATATCGTTTGTAGATACACGGGGATACCCGGGAATCTTCCCCGTCCTCTCGGCGGCCATGAAAGAAACCCTCGCAAGTCTAAAGTTGCACGATGTCAATGTTCCCTAGTTTTGTCGAAATGACGAAAAGACTGCAAAACTAGCTTTGAAGAGCAAAAATTTGTAAGATTCGTCAATCGTCGTTACGTATCTCTGGCAACGTTGCGTATTGACGTGTCAACTTGCCAAAATGTTTCGGTCGTTGTCGTTTCTTTCTAAGATCAACACGTAGGAATCAGAGCTGTTTTCATGAAAATAATGAACGGTAGTAAAAGAATGCATTTCACCGCACCAGAATCCAATATGCGATATGCATAAATGGTTGACAATTGTTGTTACTGTTGCTGCTGCTGTTGTTGTTACTATTGTTACTGTTAGATCGTTATTGCTAATGCTTATTTTTTTGTGGTCGTTGCTATTGTCAGTATTACTATTATCGTTAGTTTATCGATGCTATCGTTAATTTTTGTTATTGTCGTTATTGTTATCTTCATCGTTGTCATTATTTTCGTTGTCACTATTGATATCGATTTTCTTATTGCTACTGTTTGTTATTTTAACTATTATTATCGTCATTGTTTTTTATTACAGCGACTCGTTTTCACTGTTGTGACTGTCACATTTTGTTCCGCCGTCGAGTGATTTCCGGGATTGTAACCGGTCGATCACGCTTGCTGGTTGTCACGTTGAAACGATTCTCGTCGCTCCTATGCTTATTTGGTTGCCTCTTTGCGATTCTTAGATTTTTATTGATTTTGTACAAAAAAAAAAAAAACAAAAAAAAAAAAAAACAACAACTTTTGAAATAAATAAAATTTATTTGCACTTATAGCAGACTTTGTATGCGCCTCTCAAAATATGCAGTAGACTCTTAGGGGTGAGAGGAGAGGTTTTTTTTTTAAGTCGTTAGAGGAGGGGGCGAGCGCGAACGCAGGCCCCCACTACCAGAAATTGTACGGTCGAGTTACCGACGTTAGCGGTAATCGCAGGGGTCAGCCCAGGCGAAGTGCAATGCAAGAGCCTCACCCTGGAAGAAGCCCCATGTTGATCAGGTTTACTTCCCCGTCAGGTAAGTATGCTTTTCCCGTTGTGTGGGCAGCCTGGACGTGCCCCAATCTTCTCAATTGTGGGTTTTCGATTGCACACCGCATCGTCCCGTTTGTTTGCTTTTTTTTTTTCCTTCTCTATAGTATGGGCCGCGCTCAGCAGTAGTGCAACGCCGAGGCAACCCGCGGTCAGGGCGAGGTAAACCTACGATCCCTTGACCAAATGCCAAAAATCAGATTAATATATGAGCCGGACTATGCCGGCGTACCAGATATTAAACTGATAAGAACAGATACTACACTTGATCTTAGCCATTAGGCCGAGAAGCGATACTTTTTGCAACGACTTTGTCCCGGCTCCCTCCCTCTCAACGAAAAAACTTGTGGACATTTGAATGATCAAGTCGATGGGTAACTTTAAGTTTCAACGATGAAAACATGGCTTTCTTGTACTGCATCAATTTCACTCTAAAACATTTGGGCTTTTTTTCAAAAATAACCCAGCTTCTTTCAAAAATAACAAGCTTCTTTCAAAAATAACCCAATTAACCAAAACATAAAAAACGTTTAAAGGCTTTTAAATTTAACGCTGGGCAGCAGATGTGATCAAAGGCCAAGTTGAACAACTGAAAATCAACTCTGTATATGAGCGTCCGACAGATTTCTCTGTCAAAAAGCATTTTGAGAACCTCTGTATTTAAATGTTCTTTTCAACTGTTGTAATGACAGTACTTTAATTCATCACCAGGGTCGCCAAGAAACAGCAGAGTTTAGGAGGACTTGCTTGTCATTAGCCTCGATCCTTTCCCAAGTAGTAATTCCTCACAAAGTCTAAAAAAACAAGCTTGAAAGTTTAAAAATTGGGATGGTGCAAATTAAGTTAAGAATTTAAACTGAGTAGCAAGAAAATATTTTTCAGATACTTTAGTTATTGCAAGAAATGAACACTTTAAATGTTTACTGACAAAAAGGTAAAACAATTTTAAAAAGTGACCTAAAACATCCACTGACAAAATATCAAATGACAAATGGAAAATGAAAAAATTTATGACACTAAACCGACACAGCATTAGGTTAGCAAAGGTAAAGCATACATACCTTGCACACTGTATCTGCATTTTTCCAATCACAAACTCGCAGAGCGTGGTAAAAGTTAATGAGACCTGGAACAATAAGCAAAGTATTTTTTTTAAATATTACATTTTTTAACATATTACCTAACCTAAATTAAGCCTGCAAATGTATTTGCGTACAAATTAGAAGCTCAGGATTGATGGAGAATAAACTTAAAAATATAATTCCCAAGTCAGTTAAAAGGATGTTTACTTGTTGGCTAAAGGTCAACTTTTTCAAACTATCACTTTTAAAAAATGGTTCTGGTAAACTATCGAAGAAACATGACTTACCTTTTTCTTGAAACTTTAACTGCTTCAATATTATATGCTCTGCTAACCTAACTTAACCCTTAACCTTGCCCCAGGACAACACTCAAAATTCTCTTTCAATAACTTATTTTCAATAATCAGACTTGCTACCTGAGGCTGAGTTAACTTTAGCAGTAACTCTATAAAACATAATGTGAGAAAGCCAAACAAAAGGTTCAGTTCAAAATGTAATGAGTATGTAATTTTTTTAAAATTTTATCGCATATCTTTAATCGAATTAAAGGGATCATTCCAAAGAAGCTATAGATTGTCCAGTGAAAAGCATACCTAATTAAGCATTACTTTATTGGGGTTGTGTCAGTATAACTGTAAATGAAACAAAGCTATGAACAAACTAAAGAAATAGGTAAAAGTCTTAGAAAGATCCTATTTCTGTTTCACTCACCAATAAAATCAAGAAGAATTTCCCACTTCTTATTCATTGAGTGGGATGCTCTAAAGAGTATTGCAACTTGCATTCTGGATAATCCAGGAACTCAGAACAAACTCTGTAACTGCACTCATGAAAGTCTTTTGTGACTACTCCTTCATAAAGTTGATGCTTCTAAAAATGAAAATTTATTTTTGAAAGGATTTTTTCATCAGAAACTATTCTTAAGTATTTGAAGACTTGAAAAAGTAAAGTGGGCACAACAATAGGGGTTAAACTGCTTCAAATTTTAAAACACAAACACCAAAATAAGGTGAAAAGATTGAAAATAAAATAGCACAGTACTTTTTATTACCTTAAAGCATTCTTGAAAAATCGTTAAAAAAACTGTGTGAACTCCTCTAAACTTGTCACTTGTCTTGGTTTTGGCATCAGCTACTGTATGAGAAGATAAAACAGGATTTAATTTGTTTAGTTTCCCTTTTTTTTATTTTCTTTTTTTTTTTCGAAACAAGCTAAAAGCACCTTTTCTGCTCTTGACGCTACGCCAACACCAAAAATTTCAGTAGGACTGCGCGTAACCACTGCACCGTTGTTAAACTCAATGATATGCACTTTACCGCAAAATTAACGCACCACTTATAAATTCCGACTTATTTTGAAAAATATTACGTATTTCCCGGATTTATCAAATACAAAGTCGATAATAATGTTTATTGTGACGTCATTTGTAGGCTTTATTCCGTTTTAGTTTCCAAATTGTAGCAGCTTTTCATAAGCAGCACGTTTTGCTGTAACTAAACCTCACTTTTAAAAGAAAAGTATGTATAAAGTTAGTATGAACAGATGTGTTGCTCAATGATAACTGTCATTTGAGCAACACGTCTGTTCTGACTTCTCAACGATACATAAGCTGACATTTTAAAACCTTTTTTGGTACCTCTTGCATCGTTCATGGGAGATGGATTCCTTCTTATGTAAGATAATGCTAGACCACATACGGCGCATGTTGTTACTGAATACTTACAAAATGCTACTATTCAAGTTTTGGAGTGGCCGGCTTGCAGTCCAGATATGAACCCAATAGAGCATCTTTGGGGCATAATGGCACGCTGTGTTAGAAGTCAACATCCACCACCTAGACGAGTTGCGACAAAGTCTTATCCGCGTATGTGAAGATATCCTTCAAGAAACGATTACACCTCTAATTAAAAGAAATCCACGGTGCTGTCTGGCTGCAACAACATCAAGATGTGGCAACACTAGATATTGATAAGTCAAAAATGTTACATTTTAAGCTGTATTAGTGTGCATAACAACAATAATCATCTTAGTTTATTTTGTTACTTACCTTAATTTTATTACTTACCATATTTCTAGTTTTAGTTTGTTTTTCTTTCTTTTCTTTTCTTTTCTCACCATCCTCAAAGTCGCTTTTATTATTATCATCGAAATAACTGTGTTCATGTGTTCTATTCTTAACACGTTTGTCAAAATATATGACCACAATTAAAATAAATCGAAATGTATGTGGTGCGTTAATTTTGCGGTTAAGTGTATATTAACTAGATATTTAACTCGCGCTTTCGCAGTGAAGCATATTTTTTTGCCAAGCAAGTTTTTTTTTGCCAGCCAGAATCATAAAAACATCGATTAAAACAAACGAATTATTGTCAGTTTAAATAAAGAGGCTACCGGCTTTAAAAACTTAAAAAACTTGCTTCACAATTTCTTACGAAATTTATTTGAAGTTTTACATCTAGTTAGTATAAATATCATTGGTTTAGCTAAGAGCATAGTAACGGTTTCTGCTTACTCGCGCAGCCTAGTAAGATGGGTGCACCGCGGACGCTCAGTTGCGAATTCTTTCTTTTTTTTTTTTATCATTCCCCTTCCCGAAACCCCGAAATGAACGAAATGCGATTGGCAAGTATTTGATGCATACCTTAATACACAGTGACTAAATTGTAGTATGTGTTTTTTCCGTGCCGAAACTCTGGTCGGAAGACAGTGCATCTTTTTAGATATTTTAGAGCTTGTGGGTTATCACTAGTACCCAAGCCTTTTTATGAGTCATTAAAAAAAAATTTACAAACAAAACTGTATTCTTCTTCTTCTTTTTTTTTCCGATTGTGATCAGATTATGATTTGTACTGACGATATTACACTGTGTCTACTTCCTCGGTCTTATTTTCTTACAAACATTAACAACATTTGTAGTTTCGTAACTATCCCATTGACCCTTTCATGCACCAATTATTTTTCCATAACTAACATAATCCATAAAAAATCATCTACAAAATGACAGCGGTACTATTAACTGTTTTAATTAGACTTTTTCTACACCTTGATACATTTTGATAGCTTTACAGAACGTCAGTTTTCTTTACCCGTTGATGTAACAATTTTGCTGACAACATTTGAATACTTTGAACACTTTGCCAACGCATTAAATATTCTTGCAGTCGTACTATCTTGCGTGTTTGTGATCCACACCACTATTGAGTTTGCGTGGCAGCATAGGTATAGCGACAATCGACTAATGGATTTTTAGAAGCCAGCGTTGCTCATACACTTTCAAAAGTAGAACTGCTCTCACTAAGATTAGTCGCGCTGGTGCTATTTCATGCGCTCCAGTTAAAAAGGAGCGCCAAGCTACCGGTTGCTAAAAAACCCGCGGTAAAGAAAGCTGAAACAGCACCTAAGAAGAAAGTCGCTGCAAAGAGTGCCACCGCAAAAGTGGACAAGAAATAACCTGTACTGCTCAATCCTTCATCAAACGGCTATTTTCATAGGTACACATTTCTTTAAAACGTTGCGCGGCATTTAGGACTTTGTCAGGTAGTAACAATTACACTAATTGAGTTTGAAAGTCACAGTAACCTCACCGGTAACTGCTCCGTGCTTTTTAGGTCGATGTATATTCTAGAAAAGGGGAGTTTGAGAGCAATTTTGAAGAAGAAAAAAAAAGGTTTTAAGTTGTTCATAGCCTAGGACGGATGCAGCAGTTTAAGTGTTTTATTTTAGCAGCTAGTTTAGCTATTCTGCACTTGGCATTGTTTGCACAATTAAATATAGCGATTGCAACAGATATTTTCATTTGAACCTATTTCGTTAATGCGTCTAATGTTTTTAAAAGATGCGTGGCTATAAAAATAGCCGTTTGAGCGGATTTTGATCTACTTACTGCTGGTGTACTTGGTAACAGCCTTGGTGCCTTCGCTCACTGCGTGTTTAGCAAGTTCACCGGGAAGTAAAAGGCGCACGGCGGTTTGAATTTCACGCGAAGAGATCGTAGATTTCTTATTTTGAAGGGCGAGCCGCGAAGCTTCAGAAGCAATTCTTTCGAAAATGTCGTTCACGAAAGAATTCATGATGCTCATTGCTTTAGAAGAAACACCGACATCAGGGTGAACTTGCTTCAGGACGTTGTAAATGTAAATGGCATAAGACTCTCGTCTCTTTCTCTTGCGCTTCTTGTCACCAGTTCCAGCGATTTTACCACCTTTCTTACCGGCGCGCTTCTCGCCTTTTTTCGCCACCTTTGGCGCTTGTTTTCCTCCGGTTTTTTGTGCGTCTGACATTTCGACGGGCCTAACAGTAAAAATTCTTTTCGTTTGTTTTCATTGCATTGCAACTGGATTTAATTTAAGATAAAGTTGTAGCCTCCAACTTGAAAACTCTTGCGTCATATGCACTTCTATTGGTTCTTAAAAGATTAAGTTGTTTGAGCATCGTTTATTTCTTTTTTACTATTGGTTAAAAAAAGGTTGACTTTGAGACCACTCTATTTTGATAAGAATAGCAAACTTTTTGCTGTTTAAAATAAAAAAAAGGCGCACGAGATCTCTGGTCCGTCTGTCTGTCTCTGCTTGTGTTAGAAAATAAAATGTCAGGACGTGGAAAAGGAGGAAAAGCTAAGGCCAAGGCAAAAACTCGATCTTTTAGAGCGGGTCTTCAGTTTCCTGTTGGTCGCGTTCACCGATTTTTGCGCAAAGGGCATTACGCCAATCGCATCGGTTCAGGCGCACCGGTCTACTTAGCTGCAGTTTTGGAATACCTCTCCGCCGAAATCTTAGAGTTAGCTGGTAATGCTGCACGCGATAACAAAAAAGCCAGGATCATTCCTCGTCACTTACAGCTAGCTGTTCGCAACGACGAAGAGTTAAACAAGTTGTTGTCAGGTGTTACAATTGCGAGCGGCGGTGTGTTGCCAAACATTCAAGCTGTGTTGCTTCCCAAAAAGAACGAGAAGGTTCCAAAGCCAGCAGCCCAGTAAACGGCGGTATAAACAACACAAAAGGCTATTTTCATAGCCACACATCCGTTAAAAATTATTGTTAAGGCGTTAGAAACTTTAAATTTTAAATTAAAGCCGTACACTATTGCCTACGACCATACCACGGTGAATACACCCGTTCTCGTCCGATCACGGAAGTTAAGCATCGTCGGGCCAGGGTAGTACTTGGATGGGTGACCGCCTGGGAACTCCTGGTGCCGTAGGCTTTTGCAACCGTTTACGAAAAAAAAAAAAAAAAGTCGCCAAAGGGGACTCCCTTTTCTTTACAAAATCTGCTTTTTCAGTTGACTCTAAGATACACAGAACTCATCCCCTGCAAAAGAATATGCATAAACACGGCCCTGCCTGGGTGGTGTCGATTGAAAGGGGAGCGACTGGTCGAAAGGTGTGTGAGGGCGCTTCTTCCGTCTCCGCATCTCTGAGGGAAAGAAAATGGCGCTCTTTTTCCTCGCACAAAAGCCAGAAAGCTAGTTTTGATGCTGAACAACAAGGGCAACGGTTAAAGGGACTATAGCCACCATAGTCAACGAGGGCCCAGGGGAAGTTTTCTTAAGGGGCCCTCGTTGTGATCAATTACATACCCAGGACCAATAGAAGTGTGCTCTAGTCATTAAAAATTAAAAACGAAAGTTAATGAAATCTTTTAAAAGTCAAAACTATTTAAATCTTTTAAAAAAATGATTTTTAAAATATCGTTTGTAGATACACGGGGATACCCGGGAATCTTCCCCGTCCTCTCGGCGGCCATGAAAGAAACCCTCGCAAGTCTAAAGTTGCACGATGTCAATGTTCCCTAGTTTTGTCGAAATGACGAAAAGACTGCAAAACTAGCTTTGAAGAGCAAAAATTTGTAAGATTCGTCAATCGTCGTTACGTATCTCTGGCAACGTTGCGTATTGACGTGTCAACTTGCCAAAATGTTTCGGTCGTTGTCGTTTCTTTCTAAGATCAACACGTAGGAATCAGAGCTGTTTTCATGAAAATAATGAACGGTAGTAAAAGAATGCATTTCACCGCACCAGAATCCAATATGCGATATGCATAAATGGTTGACAATTGTTGTTACTGTTGCTGCTGCTGTTGTTGTTACTATTGTTACTGTTAGATCGTTATTGCTAATGCTTATTTTTTTGTGGTCGTTGCTATTGTCAGTATTACTATTATCGTTAGTTTATCGATGCTATCGTTAATTTTTGTTATTGTCGTTATTGTTATCTTCATCGTTGTCATTATTTTCGTTGTCACTATTGATATCGATTTTCTTATTGCTACTGTTTGTTATTTTAACTATTATTATCGTCATTGTTTTTTATTACAGCGACTCGTTTTCACTGTTGTGACTGTCACATTTTGTTCCGCCGTCGAGTGATTTCCGGGATTGTAACCGGTCGATCACGCTTGCTGGTTGTCACGTTGAAACGATTC
Organism: Hydra viridissima; assembly: GCF_058129835.1. NCBI lineage: Eukaryota > Metazoa > Cnidaria > Hydrozoa > Anthoathecata > Hydridae > Hydra > Hydra viridissima. The sequence goes on from NW_028324312.1 coordinate 570,024, forward strand.
TCGTCGCTCCTATGCTTATTTGGTTGCCTCTTTGCGATTCTTAGATTTTTATTGATTTTGTACAAAAAAAAAAAAAACAAAAAAAAAAAAAACAACAACTTTTGAAATAAATAAAATTTATTTGCACTTATAGCAGACTTTGTATGCGCCTCTCAAAATATGCAGTAGACTCTTAGGGGTGAGAGGAGAGGTTTTTTTTTTTAAGTCGTTAGAGGAGGGGGCGAGCGCGAACGCAGGCCCCCACTACCAGAAATTGTACGGTCGAGTTACCGACGTTAGCGGTAATCGCAGGGGTCAGCCCAGGCGAAGTGCAATGCAAGAGCCTCACCCTGGAAGAAGCCCCATGTTGATCAGGTTTACTTCCCGTCAGGTAAGTATGCTTTTCCCGTTGTGTGGGCAGCCTCGGACGTGCCCCAATCTTCTCAATTGTGGGTTTTCGATTGCACACCGCATCGTCCCGTTTGTTTGCTTTTTTTTTTTTCCTTCTCTATAGTATGGGCCGCGCTCAGCAGTAGTGCAACGCCGAGGCAACCCGCGGTCAGGGCGAGGTAAACCTACGATCCCTTGACCAAATGCCAAAAATCAGATTAATATATGAGCCGGACTATGCCGGCGTACCAGATATTAAACTGATAAGAACAGATACTACACTTGATCTTTTTTTTTTTTTTTTTTTTTTTTTATTTCCTTTAACGTCTCATCAGCCATCGGCAGCTGTGGACGGGAGGATGTTCGGCGCTTGCCTACGTCACCCCATTTTACGTCTTGTCGACTGATGTTAAAGCCAACCCTTGACGGATCTACCTTGAGGCCCCCGAGTACTCGAGTTAACGAATATTCCCGGATCTCTGCCCGACTTTAGCAGCTCATGACCAAAGCTTCGCACACCACCCATGACCGCCTCATCGGATTTTTTACACCACCAAGTGGTGCCCGACTTTTCGACACTGAGCCTCATTCGGATCAATACACCATTAAATGATGGTGTCCGACTTTTTGGCCCAGCACCTCATCGGATTTTTTACACCACCTAGTGGTGCCCGACTTTTCGGCGTAAGGATGATGATACTACACTTGATCTTAGCCATTAGGCCGAGAAGCGATACTTTTGCAACGACTTTGTCCCGGCTCCCTCCCTCTCAACGAAAAAACTTGTGGACATTTGAATGATCAAGTCGATGGGTAACTTTAAGTTTCAACGATGAAAACATGGCTTTCTTGTACTGCATCAATTTCACTCTAAAACATTTGGGCTTTTTTTCAAAAATAACCCAGCTTCTTTCAAAAATAACAAGCTTCTTTCAAAAATAACCCAATTAACCAAAACATAAAAAACGTTTAAAGGCTTTTTAAATTTAACGCTGGGCAGCAGATGTGATCAAAGGCCAAGTTGAACAACTGAAAATCAACTCTGTATATGAGCGTCCGACAGATTTCTCTGTCAAAAAGCATTTTGAGAACCTCTGTATTTAAATGTTCTTTTCAACTGTTGTAATGACAGTACTTTAATTCATCACCAGGGTCGCCAAGAAACAGCAGAGTTTAGGAGGACTTGCTTGTCATTAGCCTCGATCCTTTCCCAAGTAGTAATTCCTCACAAAGTCTAAAAAAACAAGCTTGAAAGTTTAAAAATTGGGATGGTGCAAATTAAGTTAAGAATTTAAACTGAGTAGCAAGAAAATATTTTTCAGATACTTTAGTTATTGCAAGAAATGAACACTTTAAATGTTTACTGACAAAAAGGTAAAACAATTTTAAAAAGTGACCTAAAACATCCACTGACAAAATATCAAATGACAAATGGAAAATGAAAAAATTTATGACACTAAACCGACACAGCATTAGGTTAGCAAAGGTAAAGCATACATACCTTGCACACTGTATCTGCATTTTTCCAATCACAAACTCGCAGAGCGTGGTAAAAGTTAATGAGACCTGGAACAATAAGCAAAGTATTTTTTTAAATATTACATTTTTTAACATATTACCTAACCTAAATTAAGCCTGCAAATGTATTTGCGTACAAATTAGAAGCTCAGGATTGATGGAGAATAAACTTAAAAATATAATTCCAAGTCAGTTAAAAGGATGTTTACTTGTTGGCTAAAGGTCAACTTTTTCAAACTATCACTTTTAAAAAATGGTTCTGGTAAACTATCGAAGAAACATGACTTACCTTTTTCTTGAAACTTTAACTGCTTCAATATTATATGCTCTGCTAACCTAACTTAACCCTTAACCTTGCCCCAGGACAACACTCAAAATTCTCTTTCAATAACTTATTTTCAATAATCAGACTTGCTACCTGAGGCTGAGTTAACTTTAGCAGTAACTCTATAAAACATAATGTGAGAAAGCCAAACAAAAGGTTCAGTTCAAAATGTAATGAGTATGTAATTTTTTTAAAATTTTATCGCATATCTTTAATCGAATTAAAGGGATCATTCCAAAGAAGCTATAGATTGTCCAGTGAAAAGCATACCTAATTAAGCATTACTTTATTGGGGTTGTGTCAGTATAACTGTAAATGAAACAAAGCTATGAACAAACTAAAGAAATAGGTAAAAGTCTTAGAAAGATCCTATTTCTGTTTCACTCACCAATAAAATCAAGAAGAATTTCCCACTTCTTATTCATTGAGTGGGATGCTCTAAAGAGTATTGCAACTTGCATTCTGGATAATCCAGGAACTCAGAACAAACTCTGTAACTGCACTCATGAAAGTCTTTTGTGACTACTCCTTCATAAAGTTGATGCTTCTAAAAATGAAAATTTATTTTTGAAAGGATTTTTTCATCAGAAACTATTCTTAAGTATTTGAAGACTTGAAAAAGTAAAGTGGGCACAACAATAGGGGTTAAACTGCTTCAAATTTTAAAACACAAACACCAAAATAAGGTGAAAAGATTGAAAATAAAATAGCACAGTACTTTTTATTACCTTAAAGCATTCTTGAAAAATCGTTAAAAAAACTGTGTGAACTCCTCTAAACTTGTCACTTGTCTTGGTTTTGGCATCAGCTACTGTATGAGAAGATAAAACAGGATTTAATTTGTTTAGTTTCCCTTTTTTTTATTTTCTTTTTTTTTTTCGAAACAAGCTAAAAGCACCTTTTCTGCTCTTGACGCTACGCCAACACCAAAAATTTCAGTAGGACTGCGCGTAACCACTGCACCGTTGTTAAACTCAATGATATGCACTTTACCGCAAAATTAACGCACCACTTATAAATTCCGACTTATTTTGAAAAATATTACGTATTTCCCGGATTTATCAAATACAAAGTCGATAATAATGTTTATTGTGACGTCATTTGTAGGCTTTATTCCGTTTTAGTTTCCAAATTGTAGCAGCTTTTCATAAGCAGCACGTTTTGCTGTAACTAAACCTCACTTTTAAAAGAAAAGTATGTATAAAGTTAGTATGAACAGATGTGTTGCTCAATGATAACTGTCATTTGAGCAACACGTCTGTTCTGACTTCTCAACGATACATAAGCTGACATTTTAAAACCTTTTTTGGTACCTCTTGCATCGTTCATGGGAGATGGATTCCTTCTTATGTAAGATAATGCTAGACCACATACGGCGCATGTTGTTACTGAATACTTACAAAATGCTACTATTCAAGTTTTGGAGTGGCCGGCTTGCAGTCCAGATATGAACCCAATAGAGCATCTTTGGGGCATAATGGCACGCTGTGTTAGAAGTCAACATCCACCACCTAGACGAGTTGCGACAAAGTCTTATCCGCGTATGTGAAGATATCCTTCAAGAAACGATTACACCTCTAATTAAAAGAAATCCACGGTGCTGTCTGGCTGCAACAACATCAAGATGTGGCAACACTAGATATTGATAAGTCAAAAATGTTACATTTTAAGCTGTATTAGTGTGCATAACAACAATAATCATCTTAGTTTATTTTGTTACTTACCTTAATTTTATTACTTACCATATTTCTAGTTTTAGTTTGTTTTTCTTTCTTTTCTTTTCTTTTCTCACCATCCTCAAAGTCGCTTTTATTATTATCATCGAAATAACTGTGTTCATGTGTTCTATTCTTAACACGTTTGTCAAAATATATGACCACAATTAAAATAAATCGAAATGTATGTGGTGCGTTAATTTTGCGGTTAAGTGTATATTAACTAGATATTTAACTCGCGCTTTCGCAGTGAAGCATATTTTTTTGCCAAGCAAGTTTTTTTTTGCCAGCCAGAATCATAAAAACATCGATTAAAACAAACGAATTATTGTCAGTTTAAATAAAGAGGCTACCGGCTTTAAAAACTTAAAAAACTTGCTTCACAATTTCTTACGAAATTTATTTGAAGTTTTACATCTAGTTAGTATAAATATCATTGGTTTAGCTAAGAGCATAGTAACGGTTTCTGCTTACTCGCGCAGCCTAGTAAGATGGGTGCACCGCGGACGCTCAGTTGCGAATTCTTTCTTTTTTTTTTTTATCATTCCCCTTCCCGAAACCCCGAAATGAACGAAATGCGATTGGCAAGTATTTGATGCATACCTTAATACACAGTGACTAAATTGTAGTATGTGTTTTTTCCGTGCCGAAACTCTGGTCGGAAGACAGTGCATCTTTTTAGATATTTTAGAGCTTGTGGGTTATCACTAGTACCCAAGCCTTTTTATGAGTCATTAAAAAAAAATTTACAAACAAAACTGTATTCTTCTTCTTCTTTTTTTTTCCGATTGTGATCAGATTATGATTTGTACTGACGATATTACACTGTGTCTACTTCCTCGGTCTTATTTTCTTACAAACATTAACAACATTTGTAGTTTCGTAACTATCCCATTGACCCTTTCATGCACCAATTATTTTTCCATAACTAACATAATCCATAAAAAATCATCTACAAAATGACAGCGGTACTATTAACTGTTTTAATTAGACTTTTTCTACACCTTGATACATTTTGATAGCTTTACAGAACGTCAGTTTTCTTTACCCGTTGATGTAACAATTTTGCTGACAACATTTGAATACTTTGAACACTTTGCCAACGCATTAAATATTCTTGCAGTCGTACTATCTTGCGTGTTTGTGATCCCCACCACTATTGAGTTTGCGTGGCAGCATAGGTATAGCGACAATCGACTAATGGATTTTTAGAAGCCAGCGTTGCTCATACACTTTCAAAAGTAGAACTGCTCTCACTAAGATTAGTCGCGCTGGTGCTATTTCATGCGCTCCAGTTAAAAAGGAGCGCCAAGCTACCGGTTGCTAAAAAACCCGCGGTAAAGAAAGCTGAAACAGCACCTAAGAAGAAAGTCGCTGCAAAGAGTGCCACCGCAAAAGTGGACAAGAAATAACCTGTACTGCTCAATCCTTCATCAAACGGCTATTTTCATAGGTACACATTTCTTTAAAACGTTGCGCGGCATTTAGGACTTTGTCAGGTAGTAACAATTACACTAATTGAGTTTGAAAGTCACAGTAACCTCACCGGTAACTGCTCCGTGCTTTTTAGGTCGATGTATATTCTAGAAAAGGGGAGTTTGAGAGCAATTTTGAAGAAGAAAAAAAAAGGTTTTAAGTTGTTCATAGCCTAGGACGGATGCAGCAGTTTAAGTGTTTTATTTTAGCAGCTAGTTTAGCTATTCTGCACTTGGCATTGTTTGCACAATTAAATATAGCGATTGCAACAGATATTTTCATTTGAACCTATTTCGTTAATGCGTCTAATGTTTTTAAAAGATGCGTGGCTATAAAAATAGCCGTTTGAGCGGATTTTGATCTACTTACTGCTGGTGTACTTGGTAACAGCCTTGGTGCCTTCGCTCACTGCGTGTTTAGCAAGTTCACCGGGAAGTAAAAGGCGCACGGCGGTTTGAATTTCACGCGAAGAGATCGTAGATTTCTTATTTTGAAGGGCGAGCCGCGAAGCTTCAGAAGCAATTCTTTCGAAAATGTCGTTCACGAAAGAATTCATGATGCTCATTGCTTTAGAAGAAACACCGACATCAGGGTGAACTTGCTTCAGGACGTTGTAAATGTAAATGGCATAAGACTCTCGTCTCTTTCTCTTGCGCTTCTTGTCACCAGTTCCAGCGATTTTACCACCTTTCTTACCGGCGCGCTTCTCGCCTTTTTTCGCCACCTTTGGCGCTTGTTTTCCTCCGGTTTTTTGTGCGTCTGACATTTCGACGGGCCTAACAGTAAAAATTCTTTTCGTTTGTTTTCATTGCATTGCAACTGGATTTAATTTAAGATAAAGTTGTAGCCTCCAACTTGAAAACTCTTGCGTCATATGCACTTCTATTGGTTCTTAAAAGATTAAGTTGTTTGAGCATCGTTTATTTCTTTTTTACTATTGGTTAAAAAAAGGTTGACTTTGAGACCACTCTATTTTGATAAGAATAGCAAACTTTTTGCTGTTTAAAATAAAAAAAAGGCGCACGAGATCTCTGGTCCGTCTGTCTGTCTCTGCTTGTGTTAGAAAATAAAATGTCAGGACGTGGAAAAGGAGGAAAAGCTAAGGCCAAGGCAAAAACTCGATCTTTTAGAGCGGGTCTTCAGTTTCCTGTTGGTCGCGTTCACCGATTTTTGCGCAAAGGGCATTACGCCAATCGCATCGGTTCAGGCGCACCGGTCTACTTAGCTGCAGTTTTGGAATACCTCTCCGCCGAAATCTTAGAGTTAGCTGGTAATGCTGCACGCGATAACAAAAAAGCCAGGATCATTCCTCGTCACTTACAGCTAGCTGTTCGCAACGACGAAGAGTTAAACAAGTTGTTGTCAGGTGTTACAATTGCGAGCGGCGGTGTGTTGCCAAACATTCAAGCTGTGTTGCTTCCCAAAAAGAACGAGAAGGTTCCAAAGCCAGCAGCCCAGTAAACGGCGGTATAAACAACACAAAAGGCTATTTTCATAGCCACACATCCGTTAAAAATTATTGTTAAGGCGTTAGAAACTTTAAATTTTAAATTAAAGCCGTACACTATTGCCTACGACCATACCACGGTGAATACACCCGTTCTCGTCCGATCACGGAAGTTAAGCATCGTCGGGCCAGGGTAGTACTTGGATGGGTGACCGCCTGGGAACTCCTGGTGCCGTAGGCTTTTGCAACCGTTTACGAAAAAAAAAAAAAAAAGTCGCCAAAGGGGACTCCCTTTTCTTTACAAAATCTGCTTTTTCAGTTGACTCTAAGATACACAGAACTCATCCCCTGCAAAAGAATATGCATAAACACGGCCCTGCCTGGGTGGTGTCGATTGAAAGGGGAGCGACTGGTCGAAAGGTGTGAGGGCGCTTCTTCCGTCTCCGCATCTCTGAGGGAAAGAAAATGGCGCTCTTTTTCCTCGCACAAAAGCCAGAAAGCTAGTTTTGATGCTGAACAACAAGGGCAACGGTTAAAGGGACTATAGCCACCATAGTCAACGAGGGCCCAGGGGAAGTTTTCTTAAGGGGCCCTCGTTGTGATCAATTACATACCCAGGACCAATAGAAGTGTGCTCTAGTCATTAAAAATTAAAAACGAAAGTTAATGAAATCTTTTAAAAGTCAAAACTATTTAAATCTTTTAAAAAAATGATTTTTAAAATATCGTTTGTAGATACACGGGGATACCCGGGAATCTTCCCCGTCCTCTCGGCGGCCATGAAAGAAACCCTCGCAAGTCTAAAGTTGCACGATGTCAATGTTCCCTAGTTTTGTCGAAATGACGAAAAGACTGCAAAACTAGCTTTGAAGAGCAAAAATTTGTAAGATTCGTCAATCGTCGTTACGTATCTCTGGCAACGTTGCGTATTGACGTGTCAACTTGCCAAAATGTTTCGGTCGTTGTCGTTTCTTTCTAAGATCAACACGTAGGAATCAGAGCTGTTTTCATGAAAATAATGAACGGTAGTAAAAGAATGCATTTCACCGCACCAGAATCCAATATGCGATATGCATAAATGGTTGACAATTGTTGTTACTGTTGCTGCTGCTGTTGTTGTTACTATTGTTACTGTTAGATCGTTATTGCTAATGCTTATTTTTTTGTGGTCGTTGCTATTGTCAGTATTACTATTATCGTTAGTTTATCGATGCTATCGTTAATTTTTGTTATTGTCGTTATTGTTATCTTCATCGTTGTCATTATTTTCGTTGTCACTATTGATATCGATTTTCTTATTGCTACTGTTTGTTATTTTAACTATTATTATCGTCATTGTTTTTTATTACAGCGACTCGTTTTCACTGTTGTGACTGTCACATTTTGTTCCGCCGTCGAGTGATTTCCGGGATTGTAACCGGTCGATCACGCTTGCTGGTTGTCACGTTGAAACGATTCTCGTCGCTCCTATGCTTATTTGGTTGCCTCTTTGCGATTCTTAGATTTTTATTGATTTTGTACAAAAAAAAAAAAAAACAAAAAAAAAAAAAACAACAACTTTTGAAATAAATAAAATTTATTTGCACTTATAGCAGACTTTGTATGCGCCTCTCAAAATATGCAGTAGACTCTTAGGGGTGAGAGGAGAGGTTTTTTTTTTAAGTCGTTAGAGGAGGGGGCGAGCGCGAACGCAGGCCCCCACTACCAGAAATTGTACGGTCGAGTTACCGACGTTAGCGGTAATCGCAGGGGTCAGCCCAGGCGAAGTGCAATGCAAGAGCCTCACCCTGGAAGAAGCCCCATGTTGATCAGGTTTACTTCCCCGTCAGGTAAGTATGCTTTTCCCGTTGTGTGGGCAGCCTCGGACGTGCCCCAATCTTCTCAATTGTGGGTTTTCGATTGCACACCGCATCGTCCCGTTTGTTTGCTTTTTTTTTTTCCTTCTCTATAGTATGGGCCGCGCTCAGCAGTAGTGCAACGCCGAGGCAACCCGCGGTCAGGGCGAGGTAAACCTACGATCCCTTGACCAAATGCCAAAAATCAGATTAATATATGAGCCGGACTATGCCGGCGTACCAGATATTAAACTGATAAGAACAGATACTACACTTGATCTTTTTTTTTTTTTTTTTTTATTTCCTTTAACGTCTCATCAGCCATCGGCAGCTGTGGACGGGAGGATGTTCGGCGCTTGCCTACGTCACCCCATTTTACGTCTTGTCGACTGATGTTAAAGCCAACCCTTGACGGATCTACCTTGAGGCCCCCGAGTACTCGAGTTAACGAATATTCCCGGATCCTCTGCCCGACTTTAGCAGCTCATGACCAAAGCTTCGCACACCACCCATGACCGCCTCATCGGATTTTTTACACCACCAAGTGGTGCCCGACTTTTCGACACTGAGCCTCATTCGGATCAATACACCATTAAATGATGGTGTCCGACTTTTTGGCCCAGCACCTCATCGGATTTTTTACACCACCTAGTGGTGCCCGACTTTTCGGCGTAAGGATGATGATACTACACTTGATCTTAGCCATTAGGCCGAGAAGCGATACTTTTTGCAACGACTTTGTCCCGGCTCCCTCCCTCTCAACGAAAAAACTTGTGGACATTTGAATGATCAAGTCGATGGGTAACTTTAAGTTTCAACGATGAAAACATGGCTTTCTTGTACTGCATCAATTTCACTCTAAAACATTTGGGCTTTTTTTCAAAAATAACCCAGCTTCTTTCAAAAATAACAAGCTTCTTTCAAAAATAACCCAATTAACCAAAACATAAAAAACGTTTAAAGGCTTTTAAATTTAACGCTGGGCAGCAGATGTGATCAAAGGCCAAGTTGAACAACTGAAAATCAACTCTGTATATGAGCGTCCGACAGATTTCTCTGTCAAAAAGCATTTTGAGAACCTCTGTATTTAAATGTTCTTTTCAACTGTTGTAATGACAGTACTTTAATTCATCACCAGGGTCGCCAAGAAACAGCAGAGTTTAGGAGGACTTGCTTGTCATTAGCCTCGATCCTTTCCCAAGTAGTAATTCCTCACAAAGTCTAAAAAAACAAGCTTGAAAGTTTAAAAATTGGGATGGTGCAAATTAAGTTAAGAATTTAAACTGAGTAGCAAGAAAATATTTTTCAGATACTTTAGTTATTGCAAGAAATGAACACTTTAAATGTTTACTGACAAAAAGGTAAAACAATTTTAAAAAGTGACCTAAAACATCCACTGACAAAATATCAAATGACAAATGGAAAATGAAAAAATTTATGACACTAAACCGACACAGCATTAGGTTAGCAAAGGTAAAGCATACATACCTTGCACACTGTATCTGCATTTTTCCAATCACAAACTCGCAGAGCGTGGTAAAAGTTAATGAGACCTGGAACAATAAGCAAAGTATTTTTTTTAAATATTACATTTTTTAACATATTACCTAACCTAAATTAAGCCTGCAAATGTATTTGCGTACAAATTAGAAGCTCAGGATTGATGGAGAATAAACTTAAAAATATAATTCCCAAGTCAGTTAAAAGGATGTTTACTTGTTGGCTAAAGGTCAACTTTTTCAAACTATCACTTTTAAAAAATGGTTCTGGTAAACTATCGAAGAAACATGACTTACCTTTTTCTTGAAACTTTAACTGCTTCAATATTATATGCTCTGCTAACCTAACTTAACCCTTAACCTTGCCCCAGGACAACACTCAAAATTCTCTTTCAATAACTTATTTTCAATAATCAGACTTGCTACCTGAGGCTGAGTTAACTTTAGCAGTAACTCTATAAAACATAATGTGAGAAAGCCAAACAAAAGGTTCAGTTCAAAATGTAATGAGTATGTAATTTTTTTAAAATTTTATCGCATATCTTTAATCGAATTAAAGGGATCATTCCAAAGAAGCTATAGATTGTCCAGTGAAAAGCATACCTAATTAAGCATTACTTTATTGGGGTTGTGTCAGTATAACTGTAAATGAAACAAAGCTATGAACAAACTAAAGAAATAGGTAAAAGTCTTAGAAAGATCCTATTTCTGTTTCACTCACCAATAAAATCAAGAAGAATTTCCCACTTCTTATTCATTGAGTGGGATGCTCTAAAGAGTATTGCAACTTGCATTCTGGATAATCCAGGAACTCAGAACAAACTCTGTAACTGCACTCATGAAAGTCTTTTGTGACTACTCCTTCATAAAGTTGATGCTTCTAAAAATGAAAATTTATTTTTGAAAGGATTTTTTCATCAGAAACTATTCTTAAGTATTTGAAGACTTGAAAAAGTAAAGTGGGCACAACAATAGGGGTTAAACTGCTTCAAATTTTAAAACACAAACACCAAAATAAGGTGAAAAGATTGAAAATAAAATAGCACAGTACTTTTTATTACCTTAAAGCATTCTTGAAAAATCGTTAAAAAAACTGTGTGAACTCCTCTAAACTTGTCACTTGTCTTGGTTTTGGCATCAGCTACTGTATGAGAAGATAAAACAGGATTTAATTTGTTTAGTTTCCCTTTTTTTTATTTTCTTTTTTTTTTTCGAAACAAGCTAAAAGCACCTTTTCTGCTCTTGACGCTACGCCAACACCAAAAATTTCAGTAGGACTGCGCGTAACCACTGCACCGTTGTTAAACTCAATGATATGCACTTTACCGCAAAATTAACGCACCACTTATAAATTCCGACTTATTTTGAAAAATATTACGTATTTCCCGGATTTATCAAATACAAAGTCGATAATAATGTTTATTGTGACGTCATTTGTAGGCTTTATTCCGTTTTAGTTTCCAAATTGTAGCAGCTTTTCATAAGCAGCACGTTTTGCTGTAACTAAACCTCACTTTTAAAAGAAAAGTATGTATAAAGTTAGTATGAACAGATGTGTTGCTCAATGATAACTGTCATTTGAGCAACACGTCTGTTCTGACTTCTCAACGATACATAAGCTGACATTTTAAAACCTTTTTTGGTACCTCTTGCATCGTTCATGGGAGATGGATTCCTTCTTATGTAAGATAATGCTAGACCACATACGGCGCATGTTGTTACTGAATACTTACAAAATGCTACTATTCAAGTTTTGGAGTGGCCGGCTTGCAGTCCAGATATGAACCCAATAGAGCATCTTTGGGGCATAATGGCACGCTGTGTTAGAAGTCAACATCCACCACCTAGACGAGTTGCGACAAAGTCTTATCCGCGTATGTGAAGATATCCTTCAAGAAACGATTACACCTCTAATTAAAAGAAATCCACGGTGCTGTCTGGCTGCAACAACATCAAGATGTGGCAACACTAGATATTGATAAGTCAAAAATGTTACATTTTAAGCTGTATTAGTGTGCATAACAACAATAATCATCTTAGTTTATTTTGTTACTTACCTTAATTTTATTACTTACCATATTTCTAGTTTTAGTTTGTTTTTCTTTCTTTTCTTTTCTTTTCTCACCATCCTCAAAGTCGCTTTTATTATTATCATCGAAATAACTGTGTTCATGTGTTCTATTCTTAACACGTTTGTCAAAATATATGACCACAATTAAAATAAATCGAAATGTATGTGGTGCGTTAATTTTGCGGTTAAGTGTATATTAACTAGATATTTAACTCGCGCTTTCGCAGTGAAGCATATTTTTTTGCCAAGCAAGTTTTTTTTTTGCCAGCCAGAATCATAAAAACATCGATTAAAACAAACGAATTATTGTCAGTTTAAATAAAGAGGCTACCGGCTTTAAAAACTTAAAAAACTTGCTTCACAATTTCTTACGAAATTTATTGAAGTTTTACATCTAGTTAGTATAAATATCATTGGTTTAGCTAAGAGCATAGTAACGGTTTCTGCTTACTCGCGCAGCCTAGTAAGATGGGTGCACCGCGGACGCTCAGTTGCGAATTCTTTCTTTTTTTTTTTTATCATTCCCCTTCCCGAAACCCCGAAATGAACGAAATGCGATTGGCAAGTATTTGATGCATACCTTAATACACAGTGACTAAATGTAGTATGTGTTTTTTCCGTGCCGAAACTCTGGTCGGAAGACAGTGCATCTTTTTAGATATTTTAGAGCTTGTGGGTTATCACTAGTACCCAAGCCTTTTTATGAGTCATTAAAAAAAAATTTACAAACAAAACTGTATTCTTCTTCTTCTTTTTTTTTCCGATTGTGATCAGATTATGATTTGTACTGACGATATTACACTGTGTCTACTTCCTCGGTCTTATTTTCTTACAAACATTAACAACATTTGTAGTTTCGTAACTATCCCATTGACCCTTTCATGCACCAATTATTTTTCCATAACTAACATAATCCATAAAAAATCATCTACAAAATGACAGCGGTACTATTAACTGTTTTAATTAGACTTTTTCTACACCTTGATACATTTTGATAGCTTTACAGAACGTCAGTTTTCTTTACCCGTTTGATGTAACAATTTTGCTGACAACATTTGAATACTTTGAACACTTTGCCAACGCATTAAATATTCTTGCAGTCGTACTATCTTGCGTGTTTGTGATCCCCACCACTATTGAGTTTGCGTGGCAGCATAGGTATAGCGACAATCGACTAATGGATTTTTAGAAGCCAGCGTTGCTCATACACTTCAAAAGTAGAACTGCTCTCACTAAGATTAGTCGCGCTGGTGCTATTTCATGCGCTCCAGTTAAAAAGGAGCGCCAAGCTACCGGTTGCTAAAAAACCCGCGGTAAAGAAAGCTGAAACAGCACCTAAGAAGAAAGTCGCTGCAAAGAGTGCCACCGCAAAAGTGGACAAGAAATAACCTGTACTGCTCAATCCTTCATCAAACGGCTATTTTCATAGGTACACATTTCTTTAAAACGTTGCGCGGCATTTAGGACTTTGTCAGGTAGTAACAATTACACTAATTGAGTTTGAAAGTCACAGTAACCTCACCGGTAACTGCTCCGTGCTTTTTAGGTCGATGTATATTCTAGAAAAGGGGAGTTTGAGAGCAATTTTGAAGAAGAAAAAAAAGGTTTTAAGTTGTTCATAGCCTAGGACGGATGCAGCAGTTTAAGTGTTTTATTTTAGCAGCTAGTTTAGCTATTCTGCACTTGGCATTGTTTGCACAATTAATATAGCGATTGCAACAGATATTTTCATTTGAACCTATTTCGTTAATGCGTCTAATGTTTTTAAAAGATGCGTGGCTATAAAAATAGCCGTTTGAGCGGATTTTGATCTACTTACTGCTGGTGTACTTGGTAACAGCCTTGGTGCCTTCGCTCACTGCGTGTTTAGCAAGTTCACCGGGAAGTAAAAGGCGCACGGCGGTTTGAATTTCACGCGAAGAGATCGTAGATTTCTTATTTTGAAGGGCGAGCCGCGAAGCTTCAGAAGCAATTCTTTCGAAAATGTCGTTCACGAAAGAATTCATGATGCTCATTGCTTTAGAAGAAACACCGACATCAGGGTGAACTTGCTTCAGGACGTTTGTAAATGTAAATGGCATAAGACTCTCGTCTCTTTCTCTTGCGCTTCTTGTCACCAGTTCCAGCGATTTTACCACCTTTCTTACCGGCGCGCTTCTCGCCTTTTTTCGCCACCTTTGGCGCTTGTTTTCCTCCGGTTTTTTGTGCGTCTGACATTTCGACGGGCCTAACAGTAAAAATTCTTTTCGTTTGTTTTCATTGCATTGCAACTGGATTTAATTTAAGATAAAGTTGTAGCCTCCAACTTGAAAACTCTTGCGTCATATGCACTTCTATTGGTTCTTAAAAGATTAAGTTGTTTGAGCATCGTTTATTTCTTTTTTACTATTGGTTAAAAAAAGGTTGACTTTGAGACCACTCTATTTTGATAAGAATAGCAAACTTTTTGCTGTTTAAAATAAAAAAAAGGCGCACGAGATCTCTGGTCCGTCTGTCTGTCTCTGCTTGTGTTAGAAAATAAAATGTCAGGGACGTGGAAAAGGAGGAAAAGCTAAGGCCAAGGCAAAAACTCGATCTTTTAGAGCGGGTCTTCAGTTTCCTGTTGGTCGCGTTCACCGATTTTTGCGCAAAGGGCATTACGCCAATCGCATCGGTCAGGCGCACCGGTCTACTTAGCTGCAGTTTTGGAATACCTCTCCGCCGAAATCTTAGAGTTAGCTGGTAATGCTGCACGCGATAACAAAAAAGCCAGGATCATTCCTCGTCACTTACAGCTAGCTGTTCGCAACGACGAAGAGTTAAACAAGTTGTTGTCAGGTGTTACAATTGCGAGCGGCGGTGTGTTGCCAAACATTCAAGCTGTGTTGCTTCCCAAAAAGAACGAGAAGGTTCCAAAGCCAGCAGCCCAGTAAACGGCGGTATAAACAACACAAAAGGCTATTTTCATAGCCACACATCCGTTAAAAATTATTGTTAAGGCGTTAGAAACTTTAAATTTTAAATTAAAGCCGTACACTATTGCCTACGACCATACCACGGTGAATACACCCGTTCTCGTCCGATCACGGAAGTTAAGCATCGTCGGGCCAGGGTAGTACTTGGATGGGTGACCGCCTGGGAACTCCTGGTGCCGTAGGCTTTTGCAACCGTTTACGAAAAAAAAAAAAAAAAGTCGCCAAAGGGGACTCCCTTTTCTTTACAAAATCTGCTTTTTCAGTTGACTCTAAGATACACAGAACTCATCCCCTGCAAAAGAATATGCATAAACACGGCCCTGCCTGGGTGGTGTCGATTGAAAGGGGACTGGTCGAAAGGTGTGTGAGGGCGCTTCTTCCGTCTCCGCATCTCTGAGGGAAGAAAATGGCGCTCTTTTTCCTCGCACAAAAGCCAGAAAGCTAGTTTTGATGCTGAACAACAAGGGCAACGGTTAAAGGGACTATAGCCACCATAGTCAACGAGGCCCAGGGGAAGTTTTCTTAAGGGCCCTCGTTGTGATCAATTACATACCCAGGACCAATAGAAGTGTGCTCTAGTCATTAAAAATTAAAAACGAAAGTTAATGAAATCTTTTAAAAGTCAAAAACTATTTAAATCTTTTAAAAAAATGATTTTTAAAATATCGTTTGTAGATACACGGGGATACCCGGGAATCTTCCCCGTCCTCTCGGCGGCCATGAAAGAAACCCTCGCAAGTCTAAAGTTGCACGATGTCAATGTTCCCTAGTTTTGTCGAAATGACGAAAAGACTGCAAAACTAGCTTTGAGAGCAAAATTTGTAAGATTCGTCAATCGTCGTTACGTATCTCTGCAACGTTGCGTATTGACGTGTCAACTTGCCAAAATGTTTCGGTCGTTGTCGTTTCTTTTCTAAGATCAACACGTAGGAATCAGAGCTGTTTTCATGAAAATAATGAACGGTAGTAAAGAATGCATTTCACCGCACCAGAATCCAATATGCGATATGCATAAATGGTTGACAATTGTTGTTACTGTTGCTGCTGCTGTTGTTGTTACTATTGTTACTGTTAGATCGTTATTGCTAATGCTTATTTTTTTGTGGTCGTTGCTATTGTCAGTATTACTATATCGTTAGTTTATCGATGCTATCGTTAATTTTTGTTATTGTCGTTATTGTTATCTTCATCGTTGTCATTATTTTCGTTGTCACTATTGATATCGATTTTCTTATTGCTACTGTTTGTTATTTTAACTATTATTATCGTCATTGTTTTTTATACAGCGACTCGTTTTCACTGTTGTGACTGTCACATTTTGTTCCGCCGTCGAGTGATTTCCGGGATTGTACCGGTCGATCACGCTTGCTGGTTGTCACGTTGAAACGATTCTCGTCGCTCCTATGCTTATTTGGTTGCCTCTTTGCGATTCTTAGATTTTTATTGATTTTGTACAAAAAAAAAAAAAAACAAAAAAAAAAAAAACAACAACTTTTGAAATAAATAAAATTTTTTGCACTTATAGCAGACTTTGTATGCGCCTCTCAAAATATGCAGTAGACTCTTAGGGGTGAGAGGAGAGGTTTTTTTTTTAAGTCGTTAGAGGAGGGGGCGAGCGCGAACGCAGGCCCCCACTACCAGAAATTGTACGGTCGAGTTACCGACGTTAGCGGTAATCGCAGGGGTCAGCCCAGGCGAAGTGCAATGCAAGAGCCTCACCCTGGAAGAAGCCCCATGTTGATCAGGTTTACTTCCCCGTCAGGTAAGTATGCTTTTCCCGTTGTGTGGGCAGCCTCGGACGTGCCCCAATCTTCTCAATTGTGGGTTTTCGATTGCACACCGCATCGTCCCGTTTGTTTGCTTTTTTTTTTTCCTTCTCTATAGTATGGGCCGCGCTCAGCAGTAGTGCAACGCCGAGGCAACCCGCGGTCAGGGCGAGGTAAACCTACGATCCCTTGACCAAATGCCAAAAATCAGATTAATATATGAGCCGGACTATGCCGGCGTACCAGATATTAAACTGATAAGAACAGATACTACACTTGATCTTTTTTTTTTTTTTTTTTATTTCCTTTTACGTCACATCAGCCATGGGCAGCTGTGGACGGATAAATTTACATATTTACAATTTCGTGATAAATTTATTTACAATCGTATATATTTTTTATTTGATTTTTTGCTATATAATATTTTTTTTTTTTTTTTTTTTTTTTTTTTTTTTTTTTTTTTTTTACTTAGTCAAGTTTTTTTTTTTTTTTTTTTTTTTTTTTTTTTTTTTTTTTTTTTTTTTTATTTACATTATTTACATTTTATATATTACGGATATTATTTGTCGAGGGTTAGTTGTTTTGTGTTGTTGTGTTTTTGTAATGTTTTTGATGTTTTCGTCGCAAATTTTAATAGCGGTTTTGTAAGTGTTTTGATTTTTGTTTTCTGTCTTTATTTCTGTTCTCAGTCTCTTTATTAGTAGCGTGTGAAAGTGCAGTGGAGCGTTTAGTTTTTTGTTTTTCGAAAATCAGTGCGTTTCGTGTGTGTTGTATTGTTTCGTAAAAGGTGTCTATGCATGTGTCGCCTATACTTCTGTCTTGTGCGGTTGCAATACCCATAAGAAAAAATTTTAGGGTATTGCTGTATTTGTCGTTTGGGTATATGGTGTTCAGTATGTTTATGATTTGTATGCATATTTTCTGTGTGTCTGGGCAGTAGTAGAACCAGTGTTTGCAATGTTTCCGTTTCGTTTTTGTCGCATCGTTTGCATGTTTTGTCTATGTTTTTGTTCCATTTGTGCATAGTGTTGAGTGATGGGAGTTTTCTGTGTATGTATTTGTATTGTATTTCGTTGGCTTTGTTATAATGGTTTCTGTCTTGTAGTTTTTGAAATTTTCTGTCCCAGTCTCGTTTTGTTATGGGCGTTTGTCCGGGTGGGAGTTTTCTGTTCCATTTTATATGTCTGTCGGGGGGTGTCATTTTTGATGTCAGTATTCTGTGGTATATTTGTTTGTTCGTTATCTGTGTCAGTTTTCTGTTTTTGTTTTCTATGTGGATGGATGGGATGTATTTGCGATATGTGTAATTTGGTGTTTCTGTGTTCAGTTTGTGCATCCATGTGGTCGGTATCCGTTTTGTTATTTCTGTTAGTGTTTTGTGTGGTATTTCTAGTTTGTCTGCTGTGAGTAGTCCTGGTGTCGATAAGTTACACAAGTCTGCTATTATTTGTATGTCTTGCGTTTTTGTGTGTTTTGTGGGTCTCGGTAGGGGGGGGAACGGGTTTTCTGTAGTGGGTTTTGTTGGCAGTAGGGGGTTATAGTATAGCGGTTGGTTCAGTATGGCTTCGAGTGTGTCGTCTTGTACTTTTATGTCTTTGGTAAATGTCTCCCAGTTGTGTATTAAGTCTCTGTATGTTTTGGGTATAGGGGGTTTTTCGTTGGGTGTGGTTGCTGTGTATAGCGTGTATTTGTTTTGTCTTGCGTTCCGGTATCTGTTTAAAAAGTGTATTGCTGTGTCTGTCCATGGCATGTGTGTATTGTGTGTGAGTATTTTGATCGTCCATTTTGTTTGTAGTGTCTGTGCTTTTGTGTTTATGTCTATTAGGTTTTGTCCTCCGTTGCGTATTGTCTGATGTAGCTGTGTTTTGTTGATTCTTGTTTTCGCGTTGTTCCATATATAGTCGTATATCGGTGTCATGGTCTTGTCAATCTGTTTTTTGTTTGGTGTCGGTAGTATTTGGTAGAGTGTGCCATAGTTTGCTGAGTATTAAGGTGTTCACCACTGTGATTTTTCCCTTAATACTCAGATTTTGTCTCTTCCAGTCTTGTATTTGTTTTTTGAATTTGTGTGTACATCTGTTCCAGTTTTCTGTTATGTCGTCTGTTCCGTCATTGGGGAAAGTCAGGCCTAGTGTGCGTATTTTGTTTTCTGTCCAGTCGAAGCCAAGCGGTCCGGTTTTTTTGTCTTTGTTTTGTCCTATCCACAGTCCTTGGCATTTGTCTCTGTTGAGTTTTCTGTCCGGTAGCGGTTTCGAATCTGTGTAGGGTTTTGTTCTAGGTTCTGTAAGGATTTCAGTTTCGTGATGTAGAAGAGTGTGTCGTCCGCGTATGCTGTTACCTTTGTTTCGTTGTAGTTTGTCTTTATGCCTTTTATGTGTTTGTTTTGTGTTATGTTTTGTATTAGTATGTCTGCCTGTAGTATGTAAAGTGTCATGGATAGAGGGCATCCTTGTCTTACCCCTCTTGTCGGGTAAAACGGTCGTGAGATGTGTCCGTTTGTTTTTATTTTTGTGGATATGTTTGTGTATAGCGTTTTTATGTTTCGTATAGTCTTGGGTCCGTAGTTGTATTTCGTCAGTGTTTTGAAAAGGTACGTCCAGTCTACTCTGTCGAATGCTTTTATTTGGTCGATGGATATGATTGCTGTGTTTCTCATGTCTTCGATGTTTGCTATTTTATAATGTCTCTGGTGTACAGTAGGTTCATGTGTATTTGTCTGTGTGGGATGCATGCAGTCTGGTATTGGCTGATGATGTGTGGTAATGTATTTTTTATTCTGTTCGTCATTGTCTTTGTGATGAGTTTGTAGTCTATGTTCAGTAGGGAGATAGGTCGCCAGTTTGTTATGTCTGTTCTGTCTCCTTTTTTGTATATGCATGTGATTAGAGCGTCTCTTTGTGATTGTGTTAAGTAAGATCGGTCCAGTACTGCGTTTGTCATTTTTGTAAAGTGTTTTTGTCAACAGCGGCCAGAATTTTTTATAGAACTCCGCTGTCAGTCCGTCTGTGCCTGGTGTCTTTTCGTTTTTCATGTTTTGTAGTGCTGTTGTGATTTCTTGTTCTGTATAGTCTTCGTCGCATAATTTTCTTTGTGTTTCTGTTAGTCGGGGGGTCTTCGTTTCGGTTAGTATTTCTGTCTGTGTCTGTATGTTCAGGTCTTCTTTGGTGTATAGTGATTCGTAAAAGTCCGTCATAACGTTTAGTATCTGTTCGGGGTCTTGCTGTAATTGTCCTTGTTTGTCTCTCAGTTCCGTTATTTCGTGGTGTGCCTGTCTTTGTTTTTTCTAAATTGCAAAAGTAGTTCGTCGGGCGTTCTCCGTCTATGTTCCGTATCTGTTTTGTTCGTATTCGTGCGGCTTCTTCTTTTCGTCTCTGTATATGTTCGAGTTTGTGTCTAATGTTCGTGCTCATGGTGTTGTCTAGATGTTTCCGTTCCTCCTTTCTCAGTGTGTTTCTCAGTTTTTCTCGTTAGTCTCAGTTCTTGTGTTTTGTTCTGTTTGTGTCGTTTGTGTGCGTATTTCAGTGTTGTTTCTTTTATCTGTTTTTTTGTATTTTCCCACCATTCTGGTATTTGTCTAAAGTCTGGGTGTTTTTCTGTTTGAATGGTTATTTGTTTTGTCATGAGGTCTATGTATGTCTTGTCATTTAGTAGGGTGTTGTTCAGTATCCAGTATCCCCTTCCTCTCGGTTGGGGCTGTACGTTTATGGTGATTGTCGGTGCGTTATAATGGTCTGAAAGAGTGGTGGGTTGGTGTTCTGCATTTGTTGATGTATTGTCTTAGAGTCTTGCTTGTGTAATTCTCGTCTATTCTTGTTCTCGTCTTTGTCTGGCT